>NC_081183.1:183764755-183909224 GCF_029867415.1 Vicia villosa
TCCATAGGTTTTTAGTAAGAATTGAACTGAATAAGTTTAGTTCATGTGTAAAGCAAATCGAATCACTTGTGAGTACTATTGATGCAGGTTTGGAGCTGAAAAGGAGCTTTATAAGAACAAGAAGAGGAAAGAAAGCTAGAAGTCTCAAAGGCAAAGCAAAAAGACGAAGTTTAACAAGGGCGCGCCGCGAGAGTTCTAACCGGCGCCGCGAAAAAGTCTATGTTTCTGACCGCGCCGCGCTCATCCGTTGCCGCGTTGCGGCCACGACGTTTCAGGCCCAAAACTTATAAATAAAAGCCCTAGATTCCAAGAAAAGGGCAGATTTTTTGTGAGCAAAATTAGGAGAGCATTCTGAGTTTGAAGCCGAGAACAACAATCGAAGGCCAAATCTTTACCAATTGAAGACATTCCGTTGATGAAGATGAATCCATCTATTAATTCTTGTGTGTTCTTCACGACTATGGAGAGCTAAATTCCACTTGTTGAGTTTAAGGTAGTAGTTAACCTATGAATATACAATACCATTGATTCTTTCCTATGAACAATTGTTTGAAATTATTATCAATAAGAAACCTTGTTTTTATATTAAATTATCGTGGAGTCTTTGATCGAAAGAAAAGATTCAAAATTTTGCCCTAGGTTACTATATTGATTCAATCTCAATTTGCAGAGATGGAATTGTGATTGAGTTTTCATGATTATCGTTCTTTATTACTATTATCGATATTTATATTTGAAGAGATCGAATCTCAAACCGGTAAAAGTCTATCTAATTTGATTTGCAGACATGGAATCATATTTAAGGATAAGTGAAGATAGTAATTCAAATGATTGTTCAATTGTGAATTAATTAACAAATTGTATAGGAATAGGTTGATGAACCCTAAAGCTCAACATATCTCCTTAATCGTTAACAAACTTTCAGTATTTGCATTTAAATTATTGTTTAGATTTGATAGCATTATAATCATAAAACAAATTCAACTACTTGTTCTCACTCAAAATAACTAACTATAGAACGGCAGTGATATTAAACCAATCCCTGTGGATACGATATATACCGAAAATATTTACCCACAAATACTTTCAACATCTATCAGGTCAAAGTGATTCTGAATGTGGTGCTAAGAGCAAATAGGGGACTATATTCAAACTCAACTTTGAAGGAATACTCTGAAGAGGATCTGACTCAAGGTGCTGCTAACAACAATATCTAGTCCTGGTTCAATGAAGAACAAAACTGTTCCTCCTTGCCAATGAAGGAAGATGTCTATATCCAGCAGGTGGCTTCTGAATAGAATGTCACACCAAGTGTCACAACATTGTCGTATGTAAATTCAAGTGCTCTCAATACTTCTAATTGCCTTAGTCAGTCTAGGTTGATCAAGCACAAGGATAAAGAACATCGTCTCAATAGAGGTACTAGGAAGGACAGGTTTGTAACTCTGGAGGAGGATGCTATAGAAGATGGCGACACTACAAGGAAGCCCACTAAAAGTGTTCCTAATGCTCATCTCACGAGAAAACCTGGGGTTTGAATTCATGAATATTTATAACAACTATTTCAAAAACATAATCTACTAGTGATGAAGATGAAGATGTTGTTGGAAAGGGTACTGGTTCAGCTGGTACCTTCAAAGAAGATGGAGAGTTTGATACTGGTGCTGAAACATGACTGCTGGTCATGTAGTTTTGTGCGGATCAAGTTTATGATCCTATTTATTTTAGTTTATGATTTTGTAGGGTTACAAGCCCAGAACATTTGTATTTCTTTTTGCTTTAATTTTTAGGTCTATATTACTTTTTGCCTTTGTCACTTTATGGCTAAAAAGGGGGAGTAAGTAGAAGTAGTGTCTGTTAGTGTCTTATGGAGTTTTTTTTCCTTTTCTCATTTTTTCTTTTGGGTTGGGTTTCTGTTGTTCTTCTTCTTTTTGTTTCTTGCTTTTGTGTCTGCTGTTGTTGCAGGTTAGGTAGTTTAGGGTCTTGTGTCAAGGGGGATACGTCCTTGGTTGTTCTCTCCTGAGTCATGTCCTGTTGAGGGGGAGAAAGTTTATCTCTTTCTAGTGTGTGTTGTGTTTGAGGGGGAGCTAATCTTATATCTCTCTGTGCTGCTGTGCTAACCCTCTATATTTTCTTTCTGCTGTTGTATTTCTAATAACAGGTTTTCTTTGGTTGTTTTAGCCAAAATGTGCCAAAGGGGGAGATTATTGTTTCCTTAGTGTTGGCATGCATTTTGCTAAAACTGTCTGAGCAAGAACAGGTTGGAAGAAGTGCAAGATGTCTTGACATTCAGTATTCAACATGTCAAACAAGGTGTCACAACATGTTTGTATGACATCCTGATTGCTGAAGCGCTGAGCTGTCAAGTGGATCTATCGTTACTTATGCTACAAGAATCGTGTGTTTCAGCTACATAATATTCCAGAATCAATGAATTAGATGCTATTTTATGCAAGGCTGAATCAATCAAGATATTTCCATACTTACTATTATTGGAGACAATATAGGAAAGTTTGGATTGAAGACCTAATTTCTTGAAGAAGAAGTAGGAGATTTGAGCAGTCTCTTTGATGCGTTTTTTTGAAGCCCAAGTCCACAAGTTCTAATCCTATAAATAGAATAGTTGTAACCTAGTTTTATTTGGAACTCAGATTTGTAGTGTTAGGGTTCTAAGAATCCTATTTTAGTAGTTCCGGTTTTGTTTGTCACTCACAAACCTGTAGGTGTTGAGTGTGTAATCTCCGAAGCTTTTAATTAAGGAGAGGATTGTATTTTTTGTTTCCATCTGGTGTGTTTTGTAAGGAGAGGAGTGTTTTGTTTCCATCAGGGTGTCTGTGATAAGATGGATTTGAGGGGTACCTCTTGCCTAAGGGGGGCTTAGGTAAAATTCATAGGAAGGGTAGTGATTAGGAGAGGAGGCTAAGCAGGGTGTTTAGCTCTGAATTAATACTATCGAATATTGGATTTGTCCCTGGCTTGGTAGCCCCCAGAGTAGGAAGATTGTTCCGAACTGGGTCATCATATCGATGTGTTCTTTATGTTTTCTGCACTTAATTACTACTGTGTTATCTTGTTCATAATTGTTACCAATCTCAGGTCAAGTGTCGTGACATCTCATTCGACATCTCGTATCTGACACCAGAATTTCATTCTTCGCTGCCGTTAATTCAACATTCATGGTTGCCTCTCCCTCCAACGCTTCCAAACAACCCCGCTGAACCAGTAGGGATTTCATCTTCAAGCGCCACAAACCGAAATCATTCACTCTGGTGAACTTTTCAATCTCATAGTTTGTAGAAGGCATGTTCCTCCATGCTCACCGCACCAATTTGTTGTGAAAAAACGGTGTCAAGAACAAAGTATAATGGAAAAATAGGGAAGACAAGAAGAACAACAAGGATTGTTTATTAACTGCTATTCTTTTACTTTTTCTTTGAAACAAAATTACAAGTGTTACAAGAATAACAAATAACCCTCTCACCCTAAATTAGAATTTTTTGTGTACAATGATGGGAGTCTAGTATGTTATTTGTAATAAAATCTAACATATTAACTAATGGGCTTTTTCACAAATACCCATTACAAGCCAACTTAGGATACAAGTTAACTTAAACAATTAGACATAACAAACAGACCCAATTCAAAATACTAACAACCCTAGCATTTCAACACCTACATACTAGAACACACTTCGACAATAATATGTAGGTCTTCGACCCAATCTCTGTCGAACCAGGAGCTACCCTTCGACACACTAGAGTTCGATTCAATTCTCACAAATCTCCAACTTGGAACAAACTCTATAACATCAAAGAACAAACTAGCTTTCTTCATGCAGCTTTATCAACTTAATACAGTGGAAAAACTTGCAACTCGGCAATGTCTTGGTAATCATATCAACAACGTTGTGATCTGTCGAAACCTTCATATCAAAGTGTTGAAGGTTTCGACAGATCACAATGCTGCTGATATGAGCAATTATATGTTGAACCCTAAGAGGAAAAACTATATAACTTATCTCACTTAATGAATAACTAGTACTTGAACCCGTACGATACACGTGAAGCTAATTGTTTTAATGATTAATTAATATTAATAATAAATAATAATAAAATGTCATGGTAGATACCAATAAATGTTTAAATAGAAAAGATACATCGTCATAGATAGCAATGTGTATGTATAATTTACCTATCTCAAATTCTAAAAAATTTCTTTGTAAATTAAGTTTTGTTGAAGACACATTTATTGTCATTGCATATAAACATCTTCAAACAACAACATATAATTGCTCATGTGAAAAAAACATGTTTTTGAAAGATATATACCAGCATTTTGAGAGATTGCGCTCGACTCTTATTAATAGTCATCACTAAAGAGACAACAATATAAACTTGCTTACATTGAAATATGAATGAAATTCCATGGTTAGATGAAAGACAATGTTGGGCTAAAAATCATTTGTCCAAAAGTAATTTGTAGCATCTCATTTCCCTTGGGAACATAATTTCCTATATGGGTAATTTTAACATATTATTACTCAACAACATCAGTGGAACACCAACTTTGAATTTTAACTCATTATTTGGTAGTCACAAAATAGTGTTAATAAATTCAAGAGTGTGAATATCATTATAAATATTATTATTCCCACCTATGGAACATGTTTTGCCAGCACTTAAGATTGTTTTTCTTCACTCGGAATCAACGGTATAACATAAGTGTTTAATACATTAATAATATTATTTATATGTGTTAAATTGCTCTATTTTGAAAAAAAATGTTGGATAATTCGTTTTCTCTTTAAAAGCGATGGATATGTGGTATCAACAATATGATCACATGAATTTTTGATCAATAGGTCATATGGTATTTCCATTTTAGATTCTCCATCATTATTTTTTCCTATTTTTTCATCTTCATCTTTTAAATTTAATTTAAAAACTCTCTCAATTCATTGACATATAAGAACACGAAGATGTAGATTTGAGGCTCATATTCTTTTTGTCAATGTTAAAATCTAATAAAATTGTCAAAACTTAAAGGTGCAGTGAATGAATGCCACAATGTACAATATTTAATCTTGTACTCTTTGGAATGCTAGGAAGATCGAAATCACTCTCTAAGACGACAATTTTTTCTTCAAAAGAAAGATTCAAATTTCTTGAAATAAAGATTCTAAATTTATCCATAGAATACTTGTCAACATCTTGAAAGAAATGTTGATGAACCATTGAAGTTTCTTATATAAGAAATAATCATAGTGATTTTATGAGTTAGCTGATTAATGAATTATATAATTAAAATGAAATATAAAATATTTAATTAAGTTTTATTAGTGGTTTTAAAATAAGTTTTTCCCAAAAAAAAATAGGGGGTTATTTATTTCATATATATTGTAATTGTAACACCCGAGACTGAAGAAGGCGAGGGGGTGGTTGCACCGCATGTAACACTTGTGGCCGAAGAGGGCAATAGTGGTCGCCACATCAGAATAAGAGGGATCCTAAGGCCGTGCAGGTATGAGACTGCATAGTTGAAGGAAAGTTTATAAGGGATGATGGGTACTATCTATACCAACAAGATGCATCATCTTTTCGGGAGTCCATTCCATAAGAATTCCATAGTTAAGCATGCTTGACTTGGAGCAATTATGGGATGAGTGGCCTTCTGAGAAGTTTCCCGAAAAGCATGTGAGTGAGGTCAAAGCATGCTGAAAAGACCCGTGTTGGTTTGTGGGGTCAGTCCATCATCCCGAAAGCAGTCTGGGACGTTACAAATGATATCAGAGCGCTAAAAAGACCCGTGTTAGTTTATGGAATCAGTCGATCATCCCGAAAACAGTCTTGTCTGGGACGTTACAGTAATATTTCAAAAATTTGTAATAACAATTTTTTTCAAAATTTTGTACCAGTAAAACATAATCAAAATTATCAAACATCAATAAAATTATAAGAACTTTGAAATCCATATCTCTAAAAAAATAATCAAGAATTAACAAAAATCAATCAAATTAAAATAATATAATATATTATAATATTAATTAATCAACTAAATTAAAAAATTAATGCTATAATATTCATCTTATTAAGGAGTTATTCTCGTATTAATAAATAATTAAAACAAATAAAAATTAAAAATACTAATAAAAAATGAAAAATTATTAATAAGATATATAATAATAAATTAATAAAGAAATAAATATAAATTTATAAAATTGCAAAGTTAATCTCAATTTTAACTCTAAAATTGTAAAAAGACTTAACAACTTTAATTAATAAGAAAGTGTTTAAAAATAAATGATTCTAAGGCTTGAACCAAGATTTAATATTCTAAAACCATTCAAGCCGAAGATGCATAATCAAAAACTATTTTAAATAAAAGATTTACGCAGAAGAAATACGAAGAGCTAATGATTTACTCAAAAGAAAGATGAAGAGCAAAACGAAAAGTAAATAAATAAGAGAAGCGAAAAGAATTAAAAAAAATGAAAAAATAAATAAAATAAGAGAAGAGAAAATAACTAAAAACTCGTAGATATAAATGACCTTTAACTTCTGTTTTGTTAGATATGTCAATTTTTTATAGTGTGCTATTGAAAAGAAAGATGTTTATCTATTTGATTATAATAATTTAAAGAAGATTAGTATAGTTTGTAAGACTATAGAAAATATGAGTATTATTTTAGTAGACTTGAATTTAAGTTCTCTTTGATTTAAACATTTTTCTAAAAATCAAACCAGACTAAAATTACACACTCAAATGACATGCAAGTTGCATGACTAAAAGTAAAACCAAGAATACTATAGGAAGTAAAGACACGCAACTACTTCCCTCACCACCATTCAACTAAGATCACATTCCTCTACAATTTCATTTCTAATCTTTTATGTTACTATTCAAATCAACCTCACTCTACATTTTTTTCAACATTTACTCTTTCTTATCAAACAACAAATTACCTAATTCCATATACTTATAAAAAGAATATAACAAAAAAAATGTCCTTAAACAATATCAGTTGATATATCTCAAAAAATATCAGTTGCAGATACACGAATTCGAATATTACTTATTAACATTCATAATATATTGATGTAAAATAACATAATTCAGTCGGTCCCTTGAGATTTTGTTGTATTGATTGATTATTTATGCAGAAATATCAATTAATTGACAGATACACGAGTTTAAATCCGTAATATTCCACTTATTCACATTCATAATATATTTATGCAAAAAAACATAATTCAGTTGGTTCCTTGAGACTGTGTATTGATTGATCATTTCTTAAAAAAAGCAAGAAAAGTCTATTATTGATTGAAGCATGCTTATGTTTTTATTTTTATTTTTAATATATAACTTTTTTGTTATTATATCTATCTATGAATCATGATCAATAGTGAAAACCTATTTCTTTGTTCTTTTTCTCATTTCAATCCTTGTTTGTTGTTTTGCTTTTTCATCTTTATTCATTCTTTCAAATCACACATCATTCTAACAAGACAATAACATCACTTTAACCTTCTTCAACAATCATATTCTCTCCCCCTTTGTTTTCAACCATTCATTTAACCTTTTCCTAACAAATTTCAATTGTTATTATGGTTCAAAGAAACCTAGAACCTTGTCTGCATCTTTCTGATTACAAGCTCAAACATGGTTTCAGTGGCTACAAAGCCATTCAAAAGCTACTTGTTAGTTCTCCAATTGGGAGAACCAGTTTGAAGAAACCTAGTTTAAGAATACCCAGATGTGGTTTCTGTAATGGGGTGTGTGAAAAGAGGGTTTTTTTATGTTTGATTTGTTCTTCATTCTCTTGTTTGGATCACACCCTTTTGCATCCAAAAGCTGAAACTGGTCATGATTTGTTTGTGGATGTAGAAAGGGGTGAACTTTTTTGTGGGTTGTGTTGTGATCAAATTTATGACCCTGATTTTGATCAAGTTGTGATGGCTAAACATTCAGTGGTTTTGCCACAAGGTGTTGTTATTGGGAATGAGAGTATTGGGCAGAGATTGATTAAGAGAAGAAGATTGGTTTCTGGGGTTGGGTTGTATTTGAGTGATAAATCTAAGTTTAGTTTTCCAAAAGATTTGAGGGGTAAGTCTTGTTTTCCTGAGGGATTGAGGGGTTTGAACAATTTGGGTAGTACATGTTTTATGAATTGTATGTTGCAAGCATTGCTACATGCGCCTATTTTCAAGGACTATTTCTTGAGTGATGGACATAATTCGGAGGATTGTAAAAGAAGAACGGTGGATCGGTTGTGTTTAATTTGTGATATTAATGCTGTTTTTTTAGCTATGTATTCGGGTAATCGAAGTCCTTATAGTCCTGCTCAGTTTCTCTACAGGTCTGCCATTATTCTATCATGAAAATTTGGACCTTATTATGTTACTTTGGTTTGGTCCTCAAATTCCTTTTTCTTATAAATGGTGAAACTTTTTGTTTTTGTTTCAAGCTGGTGGCAGCATTCAGCAAATTTAGCGAGTTACGAGCAGCAGGATGCGCACGAGTTTTTCATTGCGATGTTAGATGCAATCCATGAGAAAGATGACATAACAAGAAACGGAAGCAAAGGTATTTAAATGCCAAGACTTGGTTTTTTCTCTGCAATTTTGTGTTCTTATATCCATGTTATATTAACTCTAGTTGTTAACTTAACGTTTTACTTTTACCACACAAAAAACAAAATCATATCGATATAATTGGCTCGCTGGAAAGGCTTACATGTTACTAAACACAAGATGTATGATTACTGATATGTATAGGTAATGGTGGAGACTGTCAATGCATTGCTCATAAAGTGTTCTATGGGCTATTGAGATCGGATGTTACTTGTATGGCTTGTGGATTCACCTCAACAACCTATGATCCATTTTTGGACATTTCACTTAACCTCGACATCCATATCTCTTTGGCCGAAAAGGGTAAAAAACTTACGAAACAAAATGAGGACGACAACATGTCTACGCTTCTCGGTTGTTTGGATTTGTTCACTAGGCCAGAGAAATTGGGGCCGGACCAGAAACTTTACTGCCAAAATTGCCGGGAAAGGCAAAACTCATTGAAACAAATGTCTATTAGAAAGCTCCCTCTAGTAATTACTTTGCACGTTAAACGATTTGAGCATTCTTTCGTTAAGAATTTGTCGAAAAAGATTGATCGCTACCTACAATTTCCATTTTCCTTGGACATGACTCCATATTTGTCTTCTACTATTCTTAGAGCTAGATATGGAAATAGAATTTTTAACTTTGGAGGTGATGAATCAGAATCATTTTCCAAGTTCGAGATTTTTGCAGTGGTGACACATTCGGGGACGCTCGAGTCTGGCCATTATGTTTCTTTTGTAAGATTAAGGAAGCAATGGTATAGATGTGACGATGCTTGGATAACCGAGGTTGATGAGGCAGTAGTCAGAGCTTCACAATGTTACATGATCTTCTATGTGCAAAAGACTTTGTTCAATAATGCAAATGAAGATCTTAGTCATCTTCCAAACTCACCCGGAAGAGAGGTGTTTATTCCTATTGCTGGTTGCTGCTAGAGATGATATTAATGAGAGAGTACATGGCATCAAATGGAATCGAAAACGAAGGCCGAGTCGTTGCTCAGTGAGAGAGCCCTTGCGGATATGGATATGACAATGAAAAGCAAGGTAGATAACTTTACCTTAATTTAATATATGCATGTTGATATGTCAACCATAGTTTCTCTCTTATGCTGACCATCTAACAGGCCCTTAAGATAGCTACAATTATGCTTACTGAGATTCTTTATTTGCAGGTTAGTCATGTGTATAACTCATTAACTGATTATAATGAGAGTTGTTCAATAACCATTGCTATTTGCTACTCTTGTGTCTCCACCACTAAGGGAAGTACATGGAGAAAAAAAGAAAAATCAAGGGGCAAAAACAGGGTTATGCGGGTTATGCGGATGAATGGTTGTTTCTAATTTTTGTTTGAAGGACCTTTACCTTGAGAGTGCAAATTTGAGGTTGCTTCATTGGTGCATAATAGACAAGGGTGTTGATGAGGACCTATTCATTTATTTAAGGAAAATGCTAACCAGTGCCCTCAGGGCAATGGTTAAGCATTCCTAAATAGTAATTTTATCTCAATAATTTGGGTATTTAATGTCTTGGAAATTGAAATATTAAAATTTCTATAAAATATTTTTTTTTTTAGGAATGCTTAACCATTGCCTGGTTAGCAAGACCCTTTATTTAATGGTGATGTGAGAAATATAATGGATCTAACTTTTTTTTGAAACATTCAATGTTGGTATATAAATTTATTGGTTTACGCAGGAGGTCAAAGCCGTTTTTGAGGTCGTGTTAGACAGACTACCACATAAGATTTAAAGTTTGTCACGATTAAACCGTGATTAAATAAGGTCTCATAAAATAATTGTCCCAGTTAAATTTTAGATAAATATGATCTATATTTCTTTTGTTATAATTAAAATTGTGACTAATCTGCATAAGACTTTCAAAATCTTGAAACAACTTCGCCGAAGGTGAGAATTGAATCTAAAACCACCCTATCACCCTGTTCTTTAACTTTTCTACTTCTTCCGTCCCGAAATTAACTTTATATCTCCCTATTATGGGTCTAGCTTAAAAGGCATGGCTATGTGAAAATTACTACTGGTCACTGTTGCTGCAACTACTTAATTAATATGTTCTATTGAAGTTAAAGAAATTAGTTCATTTATAATAGGATGCTTATAATTTACTCATCTAGACATTCAAAAGTGGAGAACAAAATGGTGATTCAAATGGGTGAAAATGAATTATTTCATTCAAGATATTTGACTCTTTCATTTTGAAATGTGCCGTTTTTATAATTGAATGATTTTAAGTTTAGGGTTAATGGACAGAGATGACAAACGTGCATGTCTGTCCCATTTAGGTTCGTCTCATAAAAGTCCGCAAAAAAATAGGGTGGGACACACATGCATAATTAAGAATGTGAGTCTAAAACTTAGGTGCAAAAAGTGAGGACAAAGCGGGGAAAGCCCGTGGACAATGTACATTTTAAGCTTAAAAACAATTTTTTTTATGTAAATGACCACGCCCGCAAAACCCACGAATGTGGTGGGGCGGACACATTAGAAGGTGTGAGCCGAAATCCTTAACCCGCCCCACACTGAAGTGCGGGCAAAACGGATATGTCCAATGGAGTGGTATAGTATGATATAAATATGAGCCAATATTGTACCGTATTTGTATGGAAATTGAAATTTGGCCGCACCTAAAATACAAGTTTCTTCATCAAACAAAAATTTCCTTCATTCAAGTGACAAAATGTGTCTGGATTAATTCGGACACACTCTTTGGCAATTAAAATTTGGACATATTGAAACGGAAAACGAATTATGCGTAATCTTGCTAGTGTAGTATTTTTTCATGATCATAACACAAATATTCCTTAGACCCTTCTAAAAATTTCTTGCATTCTTGTTTAAGATTTTCGTTTGCAATCACAGTCCTATTGTATTTCAACATCAAAAGACGCAAAATCTACTGAAATTTTAAGTATTATACATGATATTATTAATCATCATTCATATAATTTTGATTTTTCTTTCTGTACTATGAGAGCAAATTTTAGAGGTTGAAATCCGAATTCTTGTAGGATTGGTTAGGATATTGAAATCTTAATTCATTCAATGTTGATTGAAAATTGTATTTTTTTTTTGTTTTGTTGTAGTTATGGTGCACCTTGATGTTGATCAAACACCATGATTCAGGGATTAAAGCTAATGTAACTAAGGATGATGATTCAAAATTACCTCAACAAATTGTTGCTAACGTATATGTTTGAAAATAATTTACCAATAAACATGAGTTTACTTTTCATGAACATACACTTGAATGAGTCCGCACGAAGGCTGTTAAATTAGGGTTTGACGTTGCTATTGGGAGGTTCCATCCTAGTTCGGATAGAAGAAAATCGTTGCTTACGATGATATGCGAAAGAAGTGTCGAGTATAAAGAACCTATCTAAAATTTGAAATGTGATGACACACGGACAATGAAATGTGGATGTCCTTTTAAGTTGCGCGGGTACCATGAGATGAATAATACATTGGCATTTAATTTAATTTTTGGTGTACATAGTCATGGTTTGTTTGAATTGTGAAGAGAAGAAACTTGTTTTTGACATGATATTGAACATGACTTAACCCAAAAACGTACTCATAACTTTGAAAAGAAAAAGACTTGAAAATGTCTCAAATATTAGTCAAGTATACAATGTTCGCAATAGAAACAACATGGCGATAAGATATCCAAGATCTCAAAAGCAATAATTATTGAAGCTGTTGATGATGATCATTATATATTGACCCAATAGGAATCAATAAGGATTAGCAAAGGCCAAATCTAAAACAAAAAACACAAGTTTGCAAGCGACAAACTGTAAGGTGAAACTTTGGAATCCACCAACAAGAGAAAAGTCTCAAATTTTATTATGATAAAAGATAAATGACGAACACGTTCAAAAAGTGTTTAAATACTGAAATGAAACTCTAATGCTAAAAATATTTAAAAACATAAATAAAACATAAATTGCTAAAATTATGGAAACTAAAACAGAAATTGCCAAAATTGTGGAAAATATTAAAATGCTGTTTTCGGGTTTGAAACAAACTTGGATGGCTTAAAAAACTCATATGTCACGACAAAGCCATGAGTTGGACTCGTGAGCCGATTCCCTATCCAGGAGGTTTAATAATAGTCATTCTAACATTAGACGCCAAGCTTGCACAATTTCTGCCAAACCTTTCTGATGGGCGACCTTTTTTGATATGCGCAACCAACCTTCCTACACCATATATCTTGATACAAAGTGTGTGAGGATGAAAAAAATATTCGAGATATTGTTTTGACTTATCTCGATTACATCAAGTTGTTTAATACATTTTTCATTGTGATGATTATTGATTCAACATATATGATCAACAAGTACATGTTTCCTTTTTTTGGAAATGGTTGGTGTTACTTATATAGAGATGACTTATTCAGATGACTTTGCATTTTTATAATGTCAAAAAGAATATAGTGTTACATGAGCTTTGGAAGTGTGTTAGAATATGTTGAAAGACTAAGAAAATGTGCTACAGGGAATTGTCACCAATCGCGAACTGATGGATTTGGTTCCATATGTGTTTCCTACATCATATGTTTTACTGTGTATGTATCATATAACAAAAAATATGAGAGATAAACTTAATCCCGTGGTAGGGACCAAACAAATCAATAGAGAAGACATGAAAATGGTCAAACCTAGTTAGATATTGGAAAACATAATGTATGTATGGAATGTTATAATAAATTATTCTATAGAGGATGGTGAGAAGAATCATACACTTTTTCGCCAACATCTTATGATAGAATTGAAGGTCCTTAAAGAATCATATCTGAGGCTTTACGGGAAAAAAATAACATTACCATGACAATCACGATGCTCTTATTCATTGTGTTAACATTGCATCATCGGAGGCAAAATGGAAGAGTTTCCCTAAAACGAATCATCTCATAGCAAGTGAATATAATCAAATATGTATCAATATGACAAAATATGGTTTCTTAAAAACTTTTTTTCACTTTGAAGTGGCCCACCTCAAAATTCGGCCAAACACATTATGTGTATTGGACGACTTCTAAAATCACAAAATTTTGTTCAAGATGATTTAAAACCAGAATGTCCTATACCTTGAACGTTCTTTGAGTGGACATGCCATAAAAATACATGTGTTTGTCATCATAAAAAAGACAAGATTATTGAAACTATGTTAGTTTAAAGAACAATGACCTCTAATTTCATTTAAAAGATGATATAAAGGGTTGGATCGAAATGACGAATGATACCATGTTAATATATTGAAGAATCCATGGAGTGAATTGAAGAATGCGTTGAGAAGATAAAACAAAAAATGAAGAAGAAGCTGCTATTACATTGATTCAGGTTGAAATCTCCAAGAGACTACAACCAACTATATATACAACCGATCTAATCAACTAACAAACTAAAAACTAAAAACAGAAAGTTTTAACTAATTGTAACAAAGTGACTACAACCAACTATATATACAACCTATCTAACCAACCAACAAACTAAAAACTAAAAACTAAAAACAAAAAGTCCTAACTAACTGTAACAGAATTTCAAAACTAGAGTTTCCTAAAATGGCAAGTTAGTTGATTGCTTGAATAATAAGTAAAATGCATCTCTCAATGTTATCTAACACCCTTCCTCAAGCTGAAGCTTCATGCTTATTGACAATTTTCAACCTCACCAACCTAGCCTCTATTTTGTTGTTCGTCTATCTCTAAATTCTTTAAAAGATGATTATTGAACACACACCTCAGACCTTAATGGAGGACGAAGAAACACAATTTTTCTCATTACATTATACTTTTTACAAAATCTTCAAATTTTGTTTCTAGCATAAAAAATAGTAATTAAAATTAATTATTCAACTTATACTTTAAAAATAAAAAATCTAAATATTAATTTTCAAAACAATGTATTATTTTAATAAAAATAAATGTTTTAAAAAATTAATAAATACAATGATAACATAACAATTATGAATATCAACACCTACATCCTGCTCTTATTTTTAAAACTCAAAATTATTTTTGCACCCACTTCTTCTCTACCCCCAATCAAATTGATTTTTTTCTGTTAAATTTGAGGCATATTCATCATCCTAATATATAACTCCTTTGATAAGTATTAAGTAACATACAAAAGAAATGATGTCAAGTAGAAGTTTTGTTTCCTAATTTAATAGTCAAACTTAGGAAACATCATCCGTTTGTACTTATCAGTTATCACAAATGCTTTCATTTCAACAGCTGTCTTGAATTTGTTTTACCCCCTCACCAAATATCTTGAGACAATTGCATCCATTTTCAACAAGAAGCAACATTTTTTTACCATGTAGTTTTTTTCTACCATTCATTAATTATTCATAGAGATCCATACAATTACAAAATAATAATTTAATTCAATATACCTCATGGTCAAGCTCATCCTTTTCTTTGCAAAAAAAATCCATTTTTTCTTCATTTCCAAAACTCAAATCACTTAAAAATGTTTCAAACCCTTCAAGGGGCAATAGATTCACATCATGGGCTATAGAAAATCATAAAAAAAATATATTTTTTTTTGGAAAGTTTTAGTCTTGATTTGGTCTTGAGTCTTGAATAACAGTAACACAATGCAGGAGGAAGAGAATCAAGAAGATTCAGTTTCTGAATCTCAGGAACAAAATGAAGAGAAAAAGTCAAAGGGTTATTGGATTTGGAACTGTTTTTACATTCCAATTCATTGGTTCAAAATGCTTTCAAGGGAAATGCATTGGAGTTTTGTGTTAGGAGTTGTTGTTGTTTATGGAATAAGTCAAGGTGTTGGTGGAGCTCTTGCTGGTGTTGGAACAAAGTATTATATGAAAGATGTTCAGAAAGTTCAACCTTCTGAAGCACAGGTTTATGCTGGAATTACCTCTATTCCTTGGATTGTTAAACCCTTATGGGGTCTTCTTACTGATGTTGTGCCTATATTGGGATACCGGAGAAGGCCTTATTTCATTTTTGCTGGTATGTTTTATGTGATGTTCTTGATTTTTTCTTCTGATTTTGTTCAAATTTGTTGGATAGATTTAGGTAAGATTTAGCTAACTAGCTTAATTTATGTTTTAGGTTGGAATTTTGATTATTTGTTAGATGAAACATTGTAGGTTTTTATGTATCTTTGTGTATCCTTGTTGATTTTGTTCATCAAATTGAATTGAACTTTGATGGATGCTGAAGTTTTAGTTAGGTGACTTGTGTAAGAACAGTTTGATGGGTTTGAGCGCATTGGATTTGACCTAACTCAACCCTAAATTATTCGGTTGTTAGGTGAGGGATGCCTACGTCTCGTGACCACTTTTTTTGGGTCGTTTCTCATTAGATGTGAGAATGAAATGGGAGATTGGTCTCTTAGTCAATGGGGCTTTGACTGTTTGGTTGGTAGTAACTAACTTCAAAGGTTTTGAACCTTTTGATATTTTCTAGACTGCAGTTTGGGTCAAATTTGTCTGTGATTCTTTATAATACGAAGGACTGAGGCACGACTGTGATTTTTAACCTTGATCAATTCAGTGTAGTCAAAATTGAGTGCTGGATCGTAAGATCTTACGTGATAAGGATGCCTGAGAAAGACCGTTTTGCACTTTTATAGGTTTCTTATTCAGGATTAATATTGTCTTTTATCACAGATCAATAATATCTGCAAGGGGTGACGAAGAGAGTTTTAGACCGGTTCGCTAATATAGTGGTCTGAAATTTGATTCCTTTTTTATGATTGCAGGTTTATTAGGAGCGACCGCGATGCTTTTGTTGTCATTTCATGAAAACCTACATCTTGTGCTGGCTCTTTTAGCATTAACAGCAGGGAGTGCTGGGGTGGCAATAGCCGACGTGACCATTGATGCTTGTGTTGCACAGAACAGTATCTCTCATCCTTCCCTTGCTGCAGACATGCAAAGTTTATGCGCCTTTAGTTCTTCTGTTGGAGCATTATTAGGATTCTCAGTTAGTGGCATCTTTGTTCACCTTATAGGCCCTATGGTTAGTTACCCTCTTAATTATTTTTCTAAGTTTTTCATCGTCTTAAATGTACTTCATTACATTCTTTTTTCGCAATCTGAAAGATTTTTCTCATAGGGGGTATTTGGTTTGTTGACTATTCCGGCGGGACTTGTAATTTTGGTTGGATTTCTGCTTGACGAGCCTCGTATGCAAAATTTCTCTTACAGACAGGTATATTTAAGTTACCAAAATCACGATCTAACTCGTAAGATTGTCCGATTGTACCATTTACGTGTTGAATCGCATCCCATATTGTGAAATTGCGCAAGTTTTGCGATCTTACAATATATGATTTTTCCATTCTCTAGGTGAACCAAAATTTTGTGGATGCTAGCAAGGCAATGTGGACGACATTGAAGAGCGAAAATGTATGGAGGCCTTGTTTATACATGTATCTATCCCTTGCGCTGAGTTTGAATATCCTCGAAGGAATGTTTTATTGGTATACAGACTCAAAGGATGGACCGTCTTTCTCTCAGGTATATATGATTAGGCATATTTATCAGTATCGAGATTTTTCATAATTTTGTTCAATAGAAGATAATAGCATAGAAAACCAGTAACCTTTGTCTTGCATTTTCTCTAACACAGGAGAGTGTAGGTTTCATATTTTCAATCAGTTCAGTGGGTTCCCTTTTAGGCGCAATACTATACCAATACGCGCTAAAGGATTACGCATTCAGAGACTTGCTCTTTTGGACTCAGTTACTCTATGGTCTATCAGGGATGTTTGATCTGATTATTGTCTTGAGATTGAACCTAAAATTCGGTATTCCAGATTACGTCTTTGTTGTTTTCGTCGAAAGCATAGGACAAATGACTATTCGACTAAAATGGATGCCTATGCTTGTACTAAGCTCCAAGCTTTGTCCTTCTGGCATCGAAGGAACATTCTTTGCTCTATTAATGTCAATCGATAATGTTGGACTTCTCTCGTCGTCATGGGCCGGCGGATTTGTACTTCACGTGCTAAATATCACAAGAACAAAATTTGATAATATTTGGTTGGCGATTTTGATTCGGAATATTTTAAGAATCACTCCACTTTGTATGCTGTTTTTGGTGCCTAGAGTTGATCCTAACTCTTTTGTTCTTCTTCCAAAAGAAAGTGTGGATTCAAAGGTGGATATGGATGCTTCAGAAACCAAAAATGTTGAATTGATTTCCCTTGTACACAGTGTTGATGATAATATGTAACACCATAAAAAGATACATTCTTTTCTATTCTCAATTTCATATACATGTTTATTTCCATTTTTTTTGTCAAGTGAAATAGAAAAAAGCGCATAAACTAGCTCCATGTAATATCAGAAGATTTGAATAACAGTTAATAAACAATTTTATTACAGAAAGAAAACAATTATACATAGAAATAGAATGAACTCAATTACACATAAAAAGATCATAACTTCCATCCACGAAAAAAAAACTCAACTCGTTAACTCGAAGAATCATCTGACTTCAACTTGTTAACTCACATAATCAACTTACTAATGACTAACTGACTAGTCATCTGACTTCAACTCGTAAACTCGCAGAATCATCGGACTAACGTCCAACGGAAACAAGGCTGTTAGTCATACTTGGTGACAACGAGGGAGCATTGGACAGCGGCCTAAAGCCTACAATAGGAGGAGCACGATCATGCATATCAAGTGGAAGTTCAGGTAATGCCATTTCATTTTGAAGAACCTTAATCACTTCATAAGCCTTAGGTCTTTCTTTATCATTTGAATGAGTACACCATAACCCTACAATAAGCAAACTCTTCATTTCACTAACATCAAATTCCTTATTCAATCTCTCATCAGCAGCACTCATAAGATTCCCTGCAACATAAAGTCCCCAAACCCAATTCATCAAAGGCACATGAAACTCACCATCTTGAAAAATCCTTCTCCCAGTTGCTAACTCCAAAGCAACAATTCCAAAACTATACATGTCAGATTCTTTACTAGCCCTTCCTCCATTGATATATTCAGGTGCTAGATAACCATATGTTCCAACCACACCTGTTCTTTGTGTTCTCAACATAGGATCAACGAGTTTCGCCATCCCGAAATCGCCGAGCTTCGTGCTGAAATCAGTGTCCAACAACACATTAGCTGATTTGATATCTCTATGAAGAACACATTGCTCGGCGTCGTCGTGAAGATAACGAAGCGCATTCACAACACCTAATGCAACTCTGTACCTTACTTCCCAAGCCAAACTTTTCTTGTCACCAAATAAATGTGTGTCAAGGCTTCCATTAGGCATGTATTCAAAAACTAAGAGAAACTCACCTTGTTCATGACACCAACCTATGAATTGAACCAAGTTTCTATGTATCAAACGGCTTATAATCCTAACCTCATTGATGAAAACTCTTTCTGAATTCTCAAAATCGGCGAAAATCCTCTTCACAGCAACAACTCTTCCTAAATAACTCAAAGCACCTTTGTAAACTTGTCCATACCCTCCTCTTCCAAGCATCCTATCATCAGCAAAACCATTCGTAGCTGCAACTAGTTCGCTATATTCAAATCTTCTCGGTATTGTGGCTTTATCCAAATCAAATTTCGCCGGAACAGGTATTCCATATTCATCAAGCCCATCATTAACATTCTTCCTTTTCCTCTTCACAATCAACCAACCAACAACACTAGCTATCAAAAACACCAAAACAACCGGAACAACAATCACAACCGTTTTCAACGACCCTTTTCCTCCATTCCTCTCCAACTGAACATCCACCGACGAATCCGACTTCAAATTCGAACTAAACTCCCAAGAATGAATAACATTACTTTCCCTCAAAAGACCTGTCGAAGCCGAAAATCCAATATTCACATACTCAGGCAGTTTCTGCATAAGATCAATCTGATAAGACAGTGAAGAATTTCCATTTCCATTTCCAACACCTTTAACAATCCTTCCATGAAAGGACCAAAACACTTCCAACATCTTCTTATCAGAATTATAATCAATCAAAACATAACAAATCTTACCAAGATTATTATCAATATCAAATTTCCCAACAGCAACAGAAGTCAAAGAATTATCATCAATACCAACATGTGTCATCGGTGGATCAGTAGCTCCAACATGAGTATCAAACTCAACAGCAACAACATAATTCATAAGAGCATTACTATTAGTAGTATCATTAAAAAGACCAAAAACACTACCAGCTGAATTTGGTGGAATCTGATAACCCAATGGAGCAATATAAAACACAAAACCATCAGCATAGGATTTATTATTCACTTTATCAATGGTGAAAGTGAAACTTGTAGTGAAATGAGTGAGAGTTTTAGTGTTTTTGTCCCATAAATGTAAAGGCTGTGAATAGATTGCTCTTCCTACACGGGAAATGTCACTTACTTTGTTGAGATTGATTGAACCGTTGCTTGATTGTCCATCACCTTGGTATGAGATGTTGTTTGAAACTGTTGGGTCGTCGAAGTTTGTTATGTTGAAGAAAAGTGAGTTTGTTTCTGGAAGTGTGAAGAAGAGTAGTGAAAGAATAAGAATAATGTATTTGCAGAGATTAATGATGTTTGAAGAAGAACAAGATGACGGAGAGTTAAACATGGTTGTCTGGTTTTTTTGTTTCTGACAACAACTGAAGAAACATAGAATGGCTGCTATGGTTTTTTGCAATGTGTATAATTGAAGATATTGTGTAGGAAAAAAATATAGACTAAAATGTGGTGCGGAAGAGGTTCTTGACTCGACGACGACTTCATAGGTTCTTGACTCGACGACCACTTCATTTTGTTTGGATTTTTGTGCTGAATATTTTGGAAAAGTTTCTTAACGGGATGGTCACTACACATTAATTAAGATTACCACTTGGAAAGAGTAGAAGTGTCTGCAATGAAGAGCTTTCCATCACTCAATGATAATGTAAAATCTTAGTAGAATATAGTGTGTCAGTGTGTGAATAATAAACAAACTTAAATATTTACATACACTTTATTCATGCGACCAACATGATGTCATATTCATATTCTTTTTTTCAAATTTTGTAATAGTTTTCTAACATAAAATCTAACAATTTTTAGATTTGATTTAAATTTTATTTGTAATTAAACATTGTTTGCAATTTTTGATAGAAACATTGTAAAAACTATCTACTTTTATGCGAAGAAAATTGTGCGGATCAAATTTAAAGGAAGAGGCAAGTGTGGATCAACGGTCATATTTCATCTTTGAAACACAACCAAACTCAAGTACACAACCATTCTCTACATTTTCAAGTCACACGTTAAGAGAAAAACAACAAAACATTTCAATGAAGAAATTGCATTTAATGCTCATGTTTCCCATTACGTTATGGAAAATCCAAAGCAATGCATGTCAATCGACTCATGAACAACTATTCCTGAAATCCAGTCACGACTGCTAAAAAACTCTCCAGAGAGTGTCCAAAGAGTCTTAGGGGCAATTGTTCTTTGTCGGCCAAAGGTCTAATAAGACAAGGCTCGCTTATTCCGCCTACTACATTGAGCCTAATATATAAATACCTTACAAAGGACTTTCAAGTACACAATCTCTAATTTTCACTCTCACCACAATTATCCTAAATTGACTTGGACGTTTGAGTGCTAATCATGCAGATACCCCATTTGACCCACTGTATCGGAGAATAGCAAAGTTGGTTTCCGTTGTAGTTTTCACAACACACGTGCATGCATGCGCGTACGGGCACATGCGGACATGCACGTGCACACGTGTGCGTGCGCTCTCACACACACATGTACCCTGTCGACCTCGATTTTTGCCATACCTCTCGCGGAGAGATACGCGAACTGACTCTTTTTTGTTTCTGCTTTTGTGTTTTTGAAAATCAGAGAGTCGCCACCGACCTTTTATTTTATCCAATTAAGGAAAGGTTTATAAAAGAAACAGAAAAAAGACCTTTAAGAAATTCTGGGTAAGGAGGTAGGTTATACAAAGGGAAGGTGTTAGCACCCTTTGTATCCATGGTTATCCATGGGCTCTTTAATTTGCTTAGCTCACTTGTTTTCAATCACTTTTCTATTGCCTTGAAATGCTCGTATGTGGTTTCAAATACCTTTGTAAATTGACTTTGTAATGATCCTTGTGCGGATGTATACAAAGTGTTTTTATCTTTCAAAAGATGTTTTTGAAAAAAGAACGTTAACTTAGTAATGATCCTTGTTTGGATATATTCAAAGTATTGTCTTCTTTGAAAGTTTTATTTTGAAAAAACAATGATATATGAGAGATTTGTTTGTTTTGATTTGAGCAAGCAAATTAGGAGGTCTACCCTAAGTTATAAGGTCTTTATCCTATTTCCTTTAGAAAACTATCCTTTCACCGGATGAAAACGAAAGTTCGATTTTGCATTTGAAACAGTAGAGTTTGATTTTGATTTTGAAAAAGAGTAAAGGAGGGATTATCCTAAGAGGTGCAAGTGTGATTGTGTTTTGATTCAGATATTTTATCTTTGAAGTTAGTGATCTAACGATTCAATTTTTATCTTTGGCATACACGCAGTTTTATATGTGCTGGAATTTAAAATGCGGAAATGTAAAATGCGGAAAGTAAATCTACGCTATTACATCGATTGTGCAGGAAATGTAAACTACGCTATTTACATGAATTTGACAACCTATACACTTGATCTATGAATTTAAATTGCAAGAAAATAAAGAAATATTTTTGGATTTTTGATGATTGATTTTAATTATAATTAATGCATGATTAATTTAATTAAAATGAGAAAAAGATGGAAATAAAATTTAAACCTAAAAATTAAGTTTAAAATATGTTCAAAATGCTTGTTAATTAATTTAAAAATACAACTATTTTTTTTTTGGAATTTTTGAAATTGATTTTGAAATTATTAAGTTAATTAATACATAATTATACAAATAATTATAAAAATAATAAAAACTTAAAGAGAAAATTATCCTAAATATGTACAAAATTAGTCTATAATATATAAACTATATTTAATATAAAGAACAATTTTTTTATGATTTTTTGATTGGTTAAAATAATTAAAAGATAACTATATGCATATTATCAAATTAATTATACAAAATATTTAAATTATGAAGAAAAATAAAATATTTTTATATCAGAAAATAAAATATTATTTTAGAAGCCTAAAAATATTTTTTGTGTATTTTTTGGATTTTTAGAACTATTTTAAATTAATTTTATAAAGAAAACAAAATAAAATGAAAATATTAAAAGTATGATCATGTGTGGTAATTAAACGAGGTTCATGCTATGGGGGCTCGTTTTTAGGCGTTGGATATGCTGAAATCATGATCTAATGGCTTAGATTGTGAGGGAACATAATATGCTAGTGGGGGACATGCACTGAATCCAAGGGCATTCAAACTTTTGACTGGGCCCACACGCAGGTTGACCAGCGAATGAGAGGAAGGGAAAGTGCCACGCGAGCGGTCAACTTTTCAACCTCACTATTCATCATCTTCTTCCTTTTACCTGCGGAATTTCCTGCAGACTTACCTGCGGATTTTCTTGCGGATTTTGCTTCCGAATCTTCAATCTTTTGAATGACCTACAAAACGAAAATAAAAAGGAACAAGGGCCACCCAGATCACCTAAATGGACCCTTCTGAACATGATAGCGTCGTTAGTTTTTTCATTTGGAGCTTGTATCATGGAGAACGAAAGCTTCACATGTTTGAAGCTCAAAAATGGTGGAGCTTCAAAACCACGTTTAAGCTTGCATGTGATCACTCAAACCTACTCTATATCATGCCATGAGTCCATGCAAATGGTTAGTTTTCATTTTAGTCAAGCATGCATACAAAAACGAAAGCTATATGTGTATGTTCATGGAAAACATCATACGCATGTTATGACTCTCATGGGACCAAACAAAAAGTTTATTCTTACTCTATATTACTTTAGGAGATGATTGGAAGTGTTTATTTGTATTGATAATGATTGGAATATGGAAAACGAAAATTTACAAAGTTATGGAATTTTTGAGAATTTTATGAAGTTTCTTGCTATGCCCCCTTGCTATTTTCGTGTCCCTCCCTATTGATGAAGTATGCTAGCCTTTATATAAGCCAAGAGGTGCTTAAAAACTAAGCTAGAAGCATTTATGTCTTTGTTGAAACTTTGATTTTTTTATATTAAAAATCTTTGAAACTTTGACTCAATCTTGCTCTCCTTTACTTCTCTTGCCTTGTACTTCATTTTTCTGCAGAAAATTAAAGATTCCTTGATGAGTCGTGCTTAAGATTTAAGCTATGCATTATCCTTCCATTTTCCTTTTTCAATTTAATCTTAAATATGATAAAATTAAATCAAAAATGGAACAAAAATGATGTGGGCTTTGTCTTGGTCGTGGGAGGCCCATTATATCATGGTAGACATGTTTGGATGATGAAAACTTGGCCCCATTTGGAAAAAATACATTTTTGATCAATGTTGGTTTCATGCATTTTCCCAAAATTTAGCCAACTTCAACAAGGTGTAAATCCCTCAATTTTTATCATATGAAGGAGATCTTGCACTTTTTGGAAACCTCAAAGAGTCCTCTAACCAATGTCCTTGGTCTCATGTCAAAATGATTTTCCATGCTCCTTGTGTGTCCTTTTGAAAAAAGTGTCTTTCTGTTGACTTTGAAAATGACCTGTAATGTCTTGGTTCATATTTTTCAAATGGTGAACCTAATGACCATGGGACCAATTGCATTTGAAAGATAATTCAATTTCCTTCAAAATGAGCTTTGGTTTGAATTTTTGGGATGAAGGGTGAGAGAGTTATGACCAGTCAAAGTTCAGTTGACTTTTTAGGAGAAAACCCTAGTTTTGAATCTTAGGGTTTTGTTGATTTTTTATCTTTCCTTGATGAATTATGATCATCCAATGATCAAATGATGAATGCTTTGACAAAATATGGATGTTGACAAAAAAATTCATTTTTGACTGTCTGTTGACTTTTTTTGGTCAAACGGGTCGTCTGTTGACCGTTTGAACTGCTGACGGTGCGTCTGAGTGAGTTGAAGTTTGAAAATTTGTATGATGGTACTTTGAGATATATGGAGGTCCATGAAATCCATTTGAGGTCTCAAAAACTTGTTTCTCCTGAAAAAACAAGAAACCCTAATTAGGGACTGTTTGTGTAGGAGACAGTTAAGCGTACCTGATTTTTGTGCAGTGTTGAGTCTCTGTTAATCATGTGATATTCAGAAGACTTCTAGGACAAAAATATTGGAATTTTGAAATGCAAAAGTTTGATTTGATTAATGGTACAAGACACGGAGAATTGTACTGTCAGCAGTTTGACTGTCAACTGACTGTTCAGCAGTTAGAGTGGAAAATCAACAGTCAAAGTTAATTTTCTTTTTGTTGTTTTTGTTTTATGTGAAAGATGAAAGTTTATTTACATGACTTGTTAAAAAACACAGACATAATAAATAACTAATATTTACTGTACGCGAGCAAAATTACCGATAACAACCCTGAAAATCATTTAATGCACAGAAAAATAAATATTTGACTGGCAGAAAACACACAAAATATTATCTGAATAATTAAGCAACAGTATGACAAATAGTACAACATTTAATACTGACGGTACAAATATTACATACTATAATGAACAGTACGACGAGTAAACGGTACATTTAAGAAATAGGAGATACGGCAAACTTTAAGAATGACGATTGATAACCCATGCTACAAATAATAACATGTAGATGATTGGGAGTGTAAGGATCCCAGGTCCACATTTTTCAGGGCTATGTAGACAGAAGAAAGACATGATTACCACCACAACGGTGATGACCATAAGAAAACACGTTTCTATCCGCTTCGCCATTTTTGCCGGGGGAAGAAGAGAGAATGAATATGAAGTAGAAATTTGAGAGATGAGTTAGAACATGATGTGAGATTTTATGAAAAAAATGAGAGGTATTTATAGAATGAAAAGAAGAATAGAGACGTTGGGGAATGAAGTGATTCCGTACAAAAGGAAAATTTGAGTGGAAGTAAGATTTGAAAGGAAATGTATGATAATGTTGGGAAAAAGAGAGATGTATAGAATAAAGTTAGGATTTGATTTTTGAAAAAGAGATTTGAAAAGAGATTTTGAAAATAATGGAATATAGTACAAAAGTTAGTGGGAAACAAAAATTAGTAATAATTTACTTGTTACCAGTACAGCCTGAATCCCCGGACTCTATGCCTGCAAAAGATTTAGTTCTGTACCAATTGCGTCAGTACTATTTATCTGTAAATAAATATCAAATAAATAGCGTGTGTGAAGTAATAAACAGTACTTGGCGTTTGCGTAAGAGTAAATCCAACAGCGAGCCAAAATACCGTATAAGAAAGATTCTAAAAACCAAGTATTCATAAATCAGGATATGAAAATCCAAGATTATATGAAACTCTTAATTTTTAGATTGAAGTTTTCTTGAAAAAAGATGCGGGCAAATTTTGGGGTATAACATACCCACACAAACACACACGCACACGCGTGCCTGCGCACACACACACACACACACACACCGTAGATGTGCGTGTTGAGAAAGGAGTTGCAAGATTATTACTAGACAGATTAATAGAATTAATATTGAAATTTCTATGGGTGTATTACATAGTCAATCGCTTGTAGAGATACCAAGGAAGTTAGACGCTCGGGGAGCCATTCTATGTGAACTGTACTTAGTGTGAGTAAGTCTTTGGCGTATCACCCTTATGACTAATGAGAGCAATAAGGAGTGAAGTTAGAAGAGACTTACCAGGTGGTGATCTCGAGGAGATCGGTTCACTATCTTGCTGACGTGTCAAAAAGTTATAAGTAAATAGTCATAGTATGACATCTTAACAAATTACTCAGATACATGGCCTCGAAAGTAGACCCCCGTGAGAGTGGTACCTGATGTATACAACGTTACCGTACCATATCTGCAGGATTCCTGAGTTATTTTTTCTAGGCGAGAGATGGAATGAGATGTGCTTAAACTTACGTGTGTAACTTGGACCGAATATTCGTAAGAACACGGGCTTGAAATTCCATGAGATAAAGCAGGACGATTGAAATGACTAATTATAGTTAGGAAGTGCGATGTCATCTTAAGATGTGTAACCGAATTGTATGCCTCTGGAGTAGTGTTAGAAACTCACATTTGCATCCTTGATGGGTTAAATCCCATGGAAGCGTTGTTTTGTTGATGATTAGAAGTTCCTTAATGGTATTAATTTGTCAGTGGGTTGAAGTCTCATGTCAGCAGAACCCAATGGGTGGGTCAGAGCCCTATCGAGGACTTAATAGAATATAACTAACTGATGGGGATATGCTCTTATGCATAAAACCTGTATGACCAAGTTTGTGAATACAATCGATATACAAGATAGCAATAAGAACCGAGTATTGTCAGATCAATCTAGATTAATTGCAACTAGCTCAAAAAAATCATGAATGTTTTGCACTCTTATAGACGCAGTCGTGTAACTCATGCATATCTATTTTTGGAAGGTGTTGGTCCTATTTTCAACCCTTGTGTATGGAGAAAAAAGTTATCCTACCAGTGGATGTCAATAAGGTTCTAAAACTGTTTTAGGCAGTAGGCTCTCAGGAGGGAAAATGTAGATTTTCTATAAAGGCCCATAAGTTAATCAGTCGTATCTACGAATTTGATGTGTTGCATGTCGTTTGAATCAGAATAGCACAATGGAAATGATGGATGGAAGAAATCAGTTAAGTTCATGGAAAATCAGAGATATGATTACTCCTAGGATTGGAAGTAAGACACTTTTGTACCAAGTGGGCGATATCTAATTGAAGTTGTATAGAGGAAGAGAGACATCGAGCGTGTGCATGCTTAGTACAAAGTATAAAACCCAGTGAACTCTAATAAGAATATAAGTGGTTGGATTGAAAGGTCGCTTGATTCGTTAAAGAACTTATGAGAGAATAGTCATCAATATTGCATGTAGGTAAGGAATCAATAGTTAACATCGTGAAAATTTATGAATGTTGGCTATGCAACTAGAATAAGGAGCAATGATTATGCAATTTTGTTAACTCAGTGCAAGAAAGAGAAAGTCGCGAACTATGGAAAAATATGTAACCGAGCAATTCAGAGTGATATTGGAAGAGGTAGGTTGTAGAAAATTTTGGAGTTAGTCCAAGAATGGGAATATAAGGATGATTATACCAAGTAGGACTCGAGAAGTTGTGAAAGAATGAATACAATAAATAGGGAGATATTAGAGTTTCTAGTATGTTAGGAAACTGTGTATTGGGCAAAGAGTCGCAACCAAGCAAAGTCAAGTGTTAACTTAAGTTAGGGATGCAAGAAGTGTTTCATCTCATACTTAGGAGGAATTCAGGGACAAACTTCAATTTAAGTGGGGGAGAATGTAATACCCCACATCTTCTTAAATGCTCTATTCTTTGTTAGTTGGGACAAAAAGAGTTTCTAAATGCCTTATTCTTTGTCAGTTAGGACAAAGTGAGTAATCACCAAGCTAAGATGTGACTTATTGGTAAGAGAGGACAATTTGGTAATTTTGAAGAGTGACATTTTGAAGGTTTTGACAAGGATAAAATAGACATTGATAAACTTGTTGCCACTAGACAACAAACATGTTTTCTACGAACTTTCCTTTTTCTCTCATTTTTTCTCATTTAACCAAAGTTAGTAAGAGATAAAGAAACAATAAGAAAGAAGAGAAAGGAAGGAAAGAAGAGACTGAAGAGAAAAAGGAAGCTTGAAGAAGAAGGGAAAAGGCTTGGATCAAAAAGATTTCATCCCAATTTCATCATCAATATTCTCTCTAAGAGGTGGCTGCCTAGTTAGACGTATCTTTAGGGGAATAAGTTCATGAAATGGGAATTAGGTTTTGTGAATTTTTGCTATTGCATTGAATGAAATATAATTGGTCAAATCCTATGATGATGAGTGAGACTAAACCTAGAAACATAACTAGGTGAATAAGATTAGTAAATATTATCAATCGTTAGTTGGTCCAGGGGTGATTGGCGCTGGACTTGGTAAGGAGAACCACACTTCGATCCTCCGCAACTTCGATCGGGAGGGGGCTTGACCCACTTGATGCCATAGCTGACCCCCGAACCGGACTATACCGGTGGTGATAAGCCAAAAAAAGATTAGTAAATATAACTTAGGTTGTGATACTCAAATGTAAGAGGTATTTCAGTGTGTACCTATGAGTGAGTAGTCACATGAAATGAGTCGTCCCATCCACGAGAATGCTGAAGGCATATATGGGAAACAATGTCATAGTTGTGATTCAATGAGATTGTATGGAAACATGTTATTATATATTGTGATTGTGATTGAATCACATGTAAATTGTGTCAAATACTATGATAATTATGATATAATCACATGGAGATTGATGATAATAATTGCGTATTTAGGAATAACCCCATTCATGCTTATCCAAAATCCAAGTCATATATAAAGTAGTGATCATGATAGATAAATCATTGGGTTGGATATTGTGACCCGTGTCCATACTCCATGGAGATTTGGATCGGCCGAGGAGAAGTAATCCAACTATAGGAAGTTTGTGACCCGTGTCCATAATCCTTGGATTGGGATGAGCCGAGGAGAATAAGTACCTTATTGAGCGGACAATCGTGACCTGTGTCCATAGTCCATAGATTTGGATCGATTGGAGAAAGTTGTCAAAGGTAACAAAGATCTGTGACCCGTGTTCATAGTCCTAGACTCGACTGGGGAAATATATTTTGTTATTTGCATTCTCAAATAGTGTTTCTTTGAGTTATGTGAACTCATGTTATGTGTTTGAAGTGTATAATATTTTGAACGCTCAAGTCCTAGTTAAAATTGTGTGAGTGATACACAAGTAACGTAAGTTGAAAGGCTTAAGTTAAGAAATTGATAAGAGTCCCTTTAAAGCCGAGTGAACCCACAAGATAGGGGAACTCATTGAGATTGTTATCTCACCCAACTATTATTTTTGTTTTCAAGTAATTCTTTGTAGATTAAAGGCAAGGATGAGCTTGCTTGTATTATCTTTCACTGTGGATCATATGGATGTGTACATAGATCCAATTTTTTATTTAGGCACCCTTGTATATCATTTGCCATATTTTATTTATTATTCGTTTGGGACAAGTATATATAACGATGCATATAGGCTCTTATGCTGTATCAGTACCAGTTACACTATGTATAATGTATTTTTTAGATGTATAGTATATGTGGGTGTTCTATATTGAACTCCGTGGTGGGCGTCAAGTGTACTCGTAAAAGTGACTAATAATAGTCTTACCTCTAAGGGCCAGTAAAATCGAAGCCCTATATTGATCAAATGTCTATTATGTGACCAATTATAGTCTTGCTATTATGCAATATATTAATTAATTCTCTATTGTAAAATATAAACTTATAAAATTATATAAATTATTCATAAGTTTAATATTACTATAAATTATTCATATGTTTAATACTACTATCTCTTTTCTTAATGCTTCTTAGTTGTGTATTAATTTATGTAGGAATTTGTCATGGTTGATCATTTATTTTGTTTTTAATAAAATAAAATTCATTACAAAGTTGGTGTATACTAAATGATTTTGATTCGGAATATTTTAAGCACTCCCCTTTGTATGCTGTTTTTGGTGCATAGAGTTGATCCTAACTCTTTTATTCTTCTTCCAAAAGAAAGTGTGGATTCAAAGGTGGATATGGATGCTTCAGAAACCAAAAATATTGAATTGATTTCCCTTGTACACAATGTTGATGAGAATCTGTAACACCATAAAGAAGATACATTCTTTTGTATTCTCAATTTCATATACATGTTTATTTCCATTTTTTTGTCAAGGGAAATAGAAAAAAGAGCATAAACTAGCTCCATGTAATATCACAAGATTTGAATAACAAAGTTATCAAATAATTTTATTACAGAAAGAAAACAAATATACATAGAAACAGAATGAATTCAATTCCACATAAAAAGATCGTAACTTCCATCCACAAAAAAACTCAACTCATTAACTCGCAAAATCATCTGACTAATGACTAACTGACTAGTCATCTGACTCCAACTCGTAAATATGCATAATCCTCTGACTAACGACCAACGCAAACAAGACTGTTAGTCATATTTGGTGACAATGAGGGAGCATTGGATGGTGGCCTAAAGGCAACAATAGGAGGAGCGCGATCATGCATATCAAGTGGAAGTTCAGGTAATGCCATTTCATTTTGAAGAACCTTAATCACTTCATAAGCCTTAGGTCTTTCTTTATCATTTGAATGAGTACACCATAATCCTACAGTAAGCAAACTCTTCATTTCACTAGCATCAAATTCCATGTTCAATCTCTCATCAACAGCACTCATGAGATTCCCTTCAACATAAAGTCCCCAAACCCAATTCAACAAAGGCACATGAAACTCACCATCTTGAAAAATCCTTCTCCCAGTTGCTAACTCCAAAGCAACAATTCCAAAACTATACATATCAGATTCTTTACTAGCCCTTCCACCATTGATATATTCAGGTGCTAGATAACCATATGTTCCAACCACACCTGTTCTTTGTGTTCTCAACATAGGATCAACGAGTTTCGCCATCCCAAAATCGCCGAGCTTCGTGCTGAAATCAGTGTCCAACAACACATTAGCCGATTTGATATCTCTGTGAAGAACACATTGCTCGGCATCTTCGTGAAGATAACGCAGCGCATTCGCGACACCTAATGCAATTCTGTACCTTACTTCCCAAGCCAAACTTTTCTTGTCACCAAATAAATGTGTGTCAAGGCTTCCATTAGGCATGTATTCAAAAACTAAGAGAAACTCACCTTGTTCATGACACCAACCTATGAATTGAACCAAGTTTCTATGTATCAAACGGCTTATAATCCGAACCTCATTGATGAAAACTCTTTCTGAATTCTCGAAATCGGCGAAAATCCTCTTCACAGCAACAACTCTTCCTAAATAACTCAAAGCACCTTTGTAAACTTGTCCATACCCTCCTCTTCCAAGCATTCTATCATCAGCAAAACCATTAGTAGCTGCAACTAATTCGCTATATTCGAATCTTCTCGGTATTGTGGCTTTATCCAAATCAAATTTCGCCGGAACAGGTATTCCATATTCATCAAGCCCATCATCAACATTCTTCCTTTTCCTCTTCACTATCAACCAACCAACAACACTAGCTATCAAAAATACCAAAATAACCGGAACAATGACAGCAACAACTATCACAACCGTTTTCAACGACCCTTTTCCTCCATTTCCCTCCAACACAACACCCTCCGATGAATCCGACTTCAAATTCGAACTAAACTCCCAAGAATGAATAACATTACTTTCTGTCGAAAGACCTGTCGAAGCCGAAAATCCAATATTCACATACTCAGGCAGTTTCTGCATAAGATCAATCTGATAAGACAGTGAAGAATTTCCATTTCCAACACCTTTAACAATCCTTCCACGAAAAGACCAAAACACTTCCAACATCTTCTTATCAGAACTATAATCAATCAAAACATAACAAATCTTACCAAGATTATTATCAATATCAAACTTTCCAAAAGCAACAGAAGTCAAAGAATTATCATCAATACCAACATGCCTCATAGGTGGATCAGTAGCCCCAACAAAAGTATCAAACTCAACAGCAACAACATAATTCATAAGAGCATTACTATTAGTAGTAGCATTAAAAAGACCAAAAACACCACCAGCTGAATTAGGTGGAATCTGATAACCCAATGGAGCAACATAAAACACAAAACCATCACCATAGGAAGTATCATTCACTTTATCAATAGTAAAACTGAAACTTGTAGTGAAATCAGTGAGAGTTTTAGTATTTTTGTCCCATAAATGTAAAGGCTGTGAATAGATTGCTCTTCCAACACGGAAAAGGTAACTTACTTTGTTGAGATCGATGGAACCGTTGGCTGATTTTCCATCACCTTGGTATGAGATGTTGTTTGCAACTGTTGGGTCGTCGAAGTTTGTTATGTTGAAGAAAAGTGAGTTTGTTTTAGGAAGTGTAAACAAAAGTAGTGAAAGAATAAGAATGGTGTATTTGAAGAGATTAATGATGTTTGAAGAAGAACAAGATGAAGGAGAAGGAGAGTTCAACATGGTTGTCTGGTTTTTTGTTTTTGACAACAATTGAAGAAACATTGAATGGCTGCTATGGTTATTTTGGTGTGCTAGAGTAATGCTAAATTGCTAGTTGCTTGCAGCTATTATCCATGTGGGAATAGTATATTATATAGTTATAATATATAATATTGTGTATAATTGAATATATGTGTAGGAAAAAAGTATAGACTAAAATGGGGTGGGTGGTATTATTAGATTCTATTACAGTGTGCGGAAGAGGTTCTTGACTCGATGATGACTTCGTTTTGTTTTGGATTTTTGTGCTGAAAATTTTGGAAGAGTTTCTTGACTAGATGATTACTATACATACTACTTGCAAAGAGTAGAAGTGCTTACAATGAAGAGCTTTCCATGACTCAATGTAAAATCTTAGAGTATAGTGCGAATAAAAAACAAAATTAAATACTTACATACGCTTTATTTATGCCACCAACATCATGTCATATTCATATTCTTTTTGTTCAAATTTTGTAATAGTTTTCTAACATCAAATTTAACAATTTTTAGATTTGATTTATAATTTTATTTGTAATTAAAGATTGTTTGCAATTTTTTTATAGAAAGATTGTAAAAACTCTAAGTCTTTTAGGCGAAGACAATTGGTGGATCAGATTTAAAGTAAGAGGTAAGTGTGGAACAACGGTCAAATTTCATCTTTGAAACACAATTAAATTCAAGTACATAGTAAACAACGTCACACCATTCTCTGCATTTTCAAGTCACACGTCAAGAGAAAAACAACTAAACATTTCAATGATGAAATTGCGTTTAATGCTCAAGTTCTCCATTACGCTATGGCAAATTCAAAGCAGTGCATGTCAGCCGACTCCTGGACAACCATTCTTGAAAGCCGATCACGATTGCTAAAAGACTTTCCAGGCATCTAGAGTGTCCGACGAGTCTTAGGGAAAATTGTTCTGTGCCAGCCAAAAGCCCAATAAGTTAAGGCCCGCTGATTCTGCCTACTACATTGAGCTCAAGGTATACCTTCACAAAGGTTTTTCAGGTACACAATTTCTAATTTCCACTATCACTACGATTATCCTAAATTAACTTGGACGTTTGAGTGCTAACCGTGCATGTACCTCATTTGATCCACTATATCGGAGATTAGCAACGTCGGTTTTCGCCCTACTAATTACATGTATAATGTCATGCCTTTTGGTTTGAAATATGCATGTGCGACCTATCGGGAGATGATGAACAAAAATATTCAAGGAAGAAATTAGAGACATGTTAGAGATCTACATCGACAATATACTAGGTAAATCAAGAGAGGAACAACTATACGAAAATCACCTTACTTTCTTTTTCACTTGTGTTTGCCAGATAACATGGGATTGAACCCAAAGAAATGCATATTTAGAGTCAAAGTCGACAAGTTCCTCATATTCTACCTCATCGAAAAAGGCATTAAAGTAAATTCATACAAGTCTAACGCCATCATCAAAATGGATGCTAGAGTGCAAAGAAGCCATCACATAATTGAAGCGGGTTCTTTCCAGACCCTTTGTCTTCTCGAGATCCATGATCAGAGAGACTCTAGGCATCGACTTTGAGGTATCAGTAGAAATAGCCGCATCGTCCTTGTGAGCGAAGTAAGGACGGGCTAGAGCTCGTTCTACTTCATCTCCAAGGTCTTAGGAAGATCTGAAACACACAATCAAAAGATCGAGAAAATTGACCTAGTTTTGGTGAAAGCATTGAGAAATTTGCGATGTTATTTCTTATCTCACTAAATAGTGGTCCACACTGACCAACCATTGAAACAAATCCTATTCAAACCAGGTCTTGAAGGAAGAATGATGAAGTGGTACATCGAGATCTCAAAATTAGGCATCTCCTTTAAAACATTCAAAGCACATATATTTGTTGATTTTATTGCTGAATTCTCTCTGAGCCACCAGATCATCACCTAACGGTCATTTACGCTTCACGTTGGAAAACTAAGAGACAGTTACAACTACCTCTCTTATACAAGTGTGACTCCGAGTCTTATTCATCAGAAAACTATCTCAACTGCACTAGAAGTATTCTAGTGTGATCCCCTACATTAGGCCTGCCAACGAGGCGAGGTGATAATAATTTTTACCTTCCCTATATGTAAACTCGGATCATTAGTAAATTCTCGTTCTGTGACGAGGATGAAGAAATGAACCACAAACTTGTCCAGGTATCCGCACCCCCTCCTCCATCCCCATCTCTGTAGCAAAATTAATTTTTTAATAGAAATATTTATGTTCCCAATATCTAATTACATTACAAATAAAAAAGAAAAACAATCCTGAAAAATTTTCAAACATATATTTTAAATAATAAATTACAAACAAAAATATTAAAGTAATTACCAATCAAATAATATTTTAAGTTATCAAACCTAAATAATAAAGTAAAAATTAATATAAACGGGGCGAATGGTAGTGTCCCCATTATCTCACATGTCTGTATTTTATAATCAGAATTTTTTTAACTCGAATTGAAACTCAGTCAAAGTGAATTTTCTCTGTCAAACTGTGAGCAAGTTTTAATATATATTTACGGGTATGAGTTCTATTGTCATGCCAATTCATTACCGGATCAATCATCTTTCATTCAAGTACAAAATTGTTCTGAGTTTGAATTAAAAAAAAAAAAATCACAATTAGGTGTGAAACTCTAGTAATTATTAATATATCTATAAAAAAAAACCTAAAAAAAAATATTGCACACCATATATGACCATAAAAAGAAATAATTGTCTCTCGTGATTTTTATAAGATTAAATTTTATTAATTATTTCTATATCAATATTATTATCAACTTATAAATTACAATAACTACTATGATAAGAAATATAAACTAATCTTCTTTTTTGAAAAATAAATTTATAAAATAATTAATATGAATTATCAATCAATTTAATATTATTATCATTATTCATAATTTGATCAAGAGATCTTATAATACTTGTCAGAATTTGAATTTAAATATTTCATCATTTTATCATTAATAATCAATGATGTTTTTTATTTTGTATAAAAAAGAAAGCATATAGTACAATTTTAGTCAAATTGGTTAGAGGAAGCTCAAGTTGGTTGGTAAACATGCACTATCTTGTCAACCTTTTATAAATAAATAAAAGAGTAGTTGGTGTAGCCACCTCATGGCATGCAAGTTGCTATTACTATAAGGATAAAGTATGTACGTAATTAAGGGAAGCCGTAATTCAGAGCATCATTCGGATCAATATAATCGTGTCATGACTGCGTAAGACTTGGAATCTAACAGCACGTTTCTGATTATGACTTTTTCAGGATGGATAAGCTAATAAAACAGGTGGAGTGTTCATACATCGTTTCTCTTGTCTATTTTGTTCGTGTTACATCAGGAAAAACCATCCAAATCAATAAAGATTTATGATAAAATTTATGTGTGATTTAATCGATAGCCGAATTTTGAAATTCAACCCAATCCATCGTGATTTTTTTTTTTTTATCAATATGTCATAAAAATAAAAACAAAATACCAATATGTCCTAAATTGAATTTTTTTTTTTTTTAAAATGTCCTCTTTTACAGTTGGAGTTCGTCCAACTCTTGACCGGCATCATAAAAAAAACTCATACAGTTGAAGCTCGGCCAACCCTTGAACGAACACTTAAAAAATTATAGAAAACTTGTTAAATCGGTTAAAAGGATACCTGACTTAACAAGTGAAAATTTCAGGTTCCACACTTGTTAAGTCAGGTATTCTATTTAACCGACTTAACAAGTTTTCTACGTTATGAGTGGAACTTGAAATTTCCACTTGTTAAGTCAGGTATCCTGTTTAACCGACTTAACAAGTTTTCTATAATTTTTCAAGAACTCCAACTGCATGAGTTTTTTTTCATGGGGTTGGACGAACCCCAACTGCAAAAGAGGGCATTTTAGATTTTTTTTTTTTCAGTTTGTGGCATATTGGTATTTTGTTTTCATTTTTGTGGCATATTAATAAAAAATTACTGGTCGTAGTTAATGTAAATTTTAAGGAAATTCTCGTTAGATCCATAAACATACTCACATATTTGAGGTAAAAATCTCAATATACTCTTATATTTTAGAAATGTCTATCTGAAAACATTTTGTTTTTTAAAAAGGGTGACTTCGCATATATACATCCAAAATAACCTTTTTTAAAAAAATGTCTTTGAATATGCATATTCGAAATATTTTGGAGTTTTTCACAAAATGCAAACAATCACCCCCACTGTTTGCATTCTCTTCAAACACAAAATTTTCACTTCAAACCCATCTGTACCAAGTTCCATTCAAAGCATTTCTACTCTACAACTTCCATTCAAGCATTCATAAAGCCTCAAAGCTCCATTCAAGTTCTACTAAAAGCTTCAAAAATTTGTAAGTTTTCACAACTTTCCACTCTATGCTAAATGTTATTAGGGCTGTTAGAAATTAGGATAATGTTGTAGGATGAAGTTATTGTAGATCAAGGATAGTATTTAAATGAAAAAAATTGGATTTTGGATGAGTTAGGGCAAGAAATGGAAATCTGTCAAAAATGGTTGTTCGCAGGTAATTTCGAAAGTGCATATCCGAAATCACCTCTGAGCAGTTTCGGATATGCACTTCCAAAATATGCTATGAGTTGTTTTTTTCCTTTCAAATTTGTTTCATACTCTTACCGATGGCATTTTTTCAAGAAAATGACTGACAACCGGACACTGACAGATCGACTTAGACAGGGAGGCAGACACGAATATCCTCAATTTGGCGTGAGAGAGCCGCACAACAAGGAGTGACTCGGGGTCGAGTCTGAGTCCAAATCTAAATGGATGAGGCGCCTACAGGATCCTCATCTGCACTGAGGAGTGGGTTGTCTCGGGCGTCTTCCTCTCGTGAGGTTAGTCAGGAGGAGGAGGATGTGGTACCTGAGGAGGAGGATGTATCTGAGATTCACCCAGAGCACGACAAGGATGCTCATGACGATGCTTAGGATGCACAGGAGGGCGACTATCCGGGAGGGCCTTCTGACACATCCATCTTAATATACTATCATGACCATGTCGCTCGACATATTTGAGACGGCGAGGTTGTTTTTTATTGCACATTTAAATTTAAACGGTTTACTTACAAATAGTTGAATTTAAACGGTTTATTTAGGATCCAACAACAACAACTAACATTCTTGTTTTTTTTGTTCTGACAGGAACGGTTGCCCATAAAATCTGTGAACCATTCGCGGAAAATATTTGATCTATTTAAACCATGGACTGAGTGGTTTAATGATGTTTTTGCTGGATCGGGACTTGGCGGGTTATGTTGTACCATGTTACCATAAGCCACGACATGCAGGGGGCATTTGTCGAAAGGTGGCACAAGGAGACGTCATCTTTCCAGTTTTCAGTTGGGGAGTTGACGATTACACTGCACAATGTGGCATGTCTGCTCCACCTTCCCATAAGAGGGAAGTTATTGGACCATTCCCGAATACAGAGGGTTGAGGCCATCAAGTGGATGGTGGATAATATGGGTATGGACGCGTATATGGCCGACTTTGAGTCCAGGTCGACGGATGGGGCGCATAACCGGTTCTCCATCCTGAAGGAGATTTATGAGCACCACTTGGTGGCGACAGTTGGGGCCGAGGATGAGGGGGTGTTGTTTTTGTTGAGTGCCACGGAGCCTGTGCTTTGCAGTGTTGGTTTATGTTCTTGGTTGGCACGTCCTTCTTTGTAGACAAAAGTGCAACCTACGTGGACGTGACATACCTCCAGTACTTTATTGATTTGTCTACAGTTCATGAGTGAAACTTGGGGGATGTCATTTTGGTATACCTCTACCAGAAGCTGAATGAAGCGTGCAACTGGAGGACCGGACAGTTGACTGGCTTTTGCACACTCCTCACGGTACATTTATTTTTAATTATATCACATTTAATATGTTATTTGTTAACGTGTACTAACATATTATCGTATTTGTGTCTCAGAGCTGAATCATCTCTTACTTCCACCGCATTCATGACTACAATCATGATCCCTTGTACACTAACGCCATGCCTAGGGCTGCACGATACGTCCTCCATAGGGGGGATTCGAAAATGAGGTCATATCGTGTATACCTCGATCGTACTGCTCACGGTGACATCAACTGAACGCCCTTCAGTGATTATGGTGATGTTGTCTCATTCGACCGCATCGCATTATATTCCGAATGGTTGGCATGTGGGACAAACATCATGGTTAGATATTTGTCGGAGCGGTGCATGAGAAATTTTGAATGTGTGCAGATGATATCGAGATCTTCATTTGAGGCTACTTCTGACACCATCACCCGCCGAGATCTCACTGCTATCTTTCAAGATTGGACGCATCATTTGGTGCCAGAGGAGTTTCGGCGTACGCGAGCCACCAGAAGCTGGCACTGTGTAAATGGATATGTGACATGATTTTATCAGGTGTCACATCCTATCATGACACCCGATGCTCCTGAGCGTCCACCTAGGCCAGCGCACGAGGAGCTTTTGGAGAACCAGCTGACCGAGGATGACCATGCAATTGATCTCCTGCCGATATGCCATCAGATACAATTGATTAGGCAGGAGGCATTGGATAGAGGGATTATTGAGGAGGGCGGTCTAGAGGAAGTTGTTATAATGCAGAGGATGGTCAGTGAAGCGTCCGGTGCGGCGGCGTATAGACAGCATATTAGGTCGCAGGGAGTTTGCATTAGGCATACTCATTAGTAATAGTAGTAGTAGTAATAGTAGCATGTTTTATTTATGACTTTTTTTCGATGTTGTAATATTTTGACATTTTGCACTTATCCGAACAATTATTTCTATATTATGATATCAATATTTTATACTAGTCTACGTATTGTTTATTTCCATTACATTTTTCGGATAATAGGAGGTATTAATTTTAGTTGCTTCGATGCTCCGATTATAACAATGTAATTTTATTGTTTTTAAAAAAATGAAGGACTCATAGCACATTTCGAATATGTATATCCGAAACTAGTTCATGGTATTTTCGGATATGCATATTCAAAATATTTAAAAATGTGAAAAGGATGCCTTGGAATATGCATATTCAAAATATTTGAAAATGTGGAAAGGGTGTCTTCGGATATGCATATCCGAAAGACATTTTGGAGATTTCAGGTAGTTTTTACCCTATATGTGTGCTATATGGGTGCAATGAGAAATTTCCAAAATTTATTGCCCAATAGCTTCTCCAATAGAAGGAATGTAATTGCAATTGATGGGCTTAGGTTAGGTTGGCAATTATGATTGCTGGTATACGGAAGAAAATTAATCAAACGCCTATATATGAAATGGCTGCTGCATAATTTGTGGAGCATGGTATAGATCTTACACTAACACCCAGAACACATTAAATAGAAAACATAAACAAAATAAGACTAAATCAGAAGACAGGTTTTGCTACGTCGTGACATTGGTAGTTGTTGAAGGTTCCCTGCAATTGAATCCAATGTCATCCATTGCTAGGCATTGGACAAGGGAAGGAAGAAAAGGATTAGTGTCCGAAAAAGGAAGAGGATAATGACAAATGAAGTGAAATACTACAAGAGGTAGTGAACAAGTTTAACATGTGACACTAGACACTAATCTTCCATCAATCTACATCATAGTCTAACAATCAAAAGCTAAAAGCTAATGACTAAGATTAAAAATCCTCACTCTAGAAATCAAACTGGAAAGAGAAAGCCTTGCGACAAAAACCCTAAGTTACTACCTATAAACACGTTTAAAACTTGATTTTTCTACATGCACTTGCTACCTCAACTATAATCCCACATCCACCACAACACAGAATAATCATGTTGGATAAGAACTATTTGCATGACCCTGTTAATCATAGATGTTAGGACAGGTAAACAAACAGGGCAACTTATTATTATATAGTACAAGATGAACATTTTTTAACAAGGTCAAGTTTTCTAGATATATAACACTTGACAAGGATAAAATAAGCCATGTTTAAATCACTTGTTTCTGAAACTTTGCTAGTACTAGATATTGATATCATAAAAACGCACCAACAGTATGTGCAATAATCATATTAAGTAACAGAGCCATCAAAGGATAGCCCACATAACAGATAAGTTCTTCCCTCGGCGATTTCCTTTACATCTAATTGCTAAAACTTTGGGGTTCAATCAATGAGCCAATTTCTTCAAATGTTGAAAGGTCTGTTGCTTAATCCACTCTCGGTCAAACGGCAAGTAAGCAAGAATTGAACTGTCATAACTGCGAGTAGAAACCACTCAGTCAGTCATTAATGAATATCACGGAAAACCATACATGCACAAAGAAAGTCCAATATATAAAAGAGACAACAACAAACATAGACAGTTGAAGTAAGGTAATGCCTAAGTTCACTCTATTCTCCTACTTTTATCTAAAGAGAGTCAGAATGGGTAAAGCAAACATATGATGCAACAGATGATTAATTCATTAAGTCCTTAACACCAGGTAAAATGGGCATGCGGAGAGGGGGAAGAGAAAGGGAGTTACAAACCAGGGATGCTTTTTCTCCAACACTTCACTCTATGAAGGGTTTAAGACCTCTTTCATACTCATAATTGCTGCCAATTTTCTCACAATCTTATTTGCTGCCATTTTTCTCACACATAAACTTAATGGCTGCAAATTCCATGATTCACTCAATCAAGTTGAATCATGGAAAGCTCAAATCATCAGTATATGCTCTCTTGCCTTTTCTCTACCATTTTTTTCTCTTTTCTTTTCACTGAATATGATTTTCCTTTTTTTTTTTAAATCAGAAAGCACAGACAAATCATAGACTAGATATGAACAAACAACTACTGAATAAAAAAACCTTTTCTTGAACCTTGAAAAGCATCACTATATATTCTTTCACATTTTCTCTTCCATCTATTATTTCTCTTATTTTTCATTTTCTGAAAATCATAAAACACCGACAAATCATATATCTACCCGTACTAACAAATAGATCTGACTATTAAAGACCTAGGCGTACACAGATTTGAGAGAGAGACATACACTAGAGCACTCATGTCAGCAAGACCGTCTATGAAGTTGTAGAGATCCGTAATATCATAAGAGAGATTTCTGACGGCTGGATTCAACTCCTTCAGCTTTCTTTCATACATTGCACATATGCCTGTAAAATCACAGGATTAAAACCTCTATTTAATGCTGATAATTAATACATACAAAGCATCAACAAATAATATAATGCAAAAAATAAAATAGGTTGTAAATCCCAGATAAATGCAGGTAATAGCCGGGCCCAAAATTGGATTAATAGTATAGCATATTCCACGATCAGAGATAATTTTCAAATGTATTATCCTATATCTCCAGTAGACGGTGTGTTTGATGTTTAAGCTTTCCATAGACTGTCATAAATTGTCAGTCCCTTCTCAAAGAAAAAAAAAACACAATTACAGATTGTCTAAAACACCAAGCACATAGTTGATGGACTTAATCACCTCATTCAGCCAAACATCATAAGACTTGAACAGGGTCAACTGAGAATCCAATTTTATTATAGGAATAAGAAGTATATTTAAAATTATAATTGACTGGAGATGCAATATACATCATACAGTATTTAAAACTCATATAAATATGCAAGCAAAATGGCATTAGTAAGACAGAGATTTATATATGCATACAAAATAGCATTAGTAAGACAAAGAACAGTGTTATTAATAGCAGTGTTATTAATGGTGGATCACGGAAAATAGAGGATTGCCAGAAATCCGATATTCAGAAATAGTGCTTTGTATGAAGGAGATGAAGGAATATAGTAGAGGATAAAGCAATTAATTGATGAAGGAGACAGAGTGGTTAGCTTCTTCTTTAGAGGTGGTAAGATGAGATGTGTCTGACCTAAGTACTGGTATTGAGGTTTTATGTTTTGGGTATTATATATCATATCCACTAACCAACTCACCGCTTAAGGTTTTGTACTTTTTTAAATATGTTTTAAAATTTTTGCCTACTACTGCAGGTTTTGTAATTTTTTAATGTTTTAAAAAATTTGACCACCGCTAACACACACAACTCTACTATTCATTACGAACCGCTATAAAAGATATACCAAAACGCACTGCTATAATGCAAATAGCAGAGTTAACATATCTATTGGCTACCCCAAATTCCGATACTTAATCGCAGTATAGTGGTGCTACACTGTTGTTTTAACTACACTGACAAAGAAAACGTTAAATCACTTCAAATACTAGTGTAAATTTAAATTCACAAAAATAGCTGACTAGAAAGATAATTAAACTTTAAATCACACTTCAAATACTTATATAAATTTAAATCCATTCATAAACATGATCGCATAAACGTTACAAAGATCATAAGATTATACGATTCAACGATTAACAAGGATGATTCTAACTGATTCCACCAAAATAGGATTATGTGTATACTCTTAATAGCCGAGAACAGGCATAATCGTGAAATCGCGAGATTTTACGATTCAAATCAGGATTTTAACTACCATGTTGTCTGCCAAGGAAAATAGGTTTGGGCAGAGTATAAAATTAAGACAGTATATAAAAAAAAAAAAAAAAATCTTGAAATCACACCCAAGGTTTTATTGCATCACACAGTCAAGGAGACAATGACAATCTGCCGCCATAATTGATAAATCTCATCAATTTCAATCTATCCAAAAAGAAAGTATTATAACTAGGCTTTAAGAATTTGCAATAATTGAGAACACTTTCTAAATATCAAAGTAAGAAAACAATAAAAGGCTTTTCTCACTGGTAGTGGTCAGCTACATAGATCAAAACTAAACTATAACGCCCAATCATAAATCGTGTATAAAGCAAACCAATCAAAAAATCATTTTTAACAGTTTTACATACAGTTTCTCTAGGCATTCTTGGACCTCTAATTTTTAGACTACTATTCATCTAATCTATTCCATTTCTCTAGGCATTCTTGGACCTCTAATTTTTAGACTACTATTCATCTAATCTATTCCATTTCTCTAGGCACCCCCTATAGTACATTTTTCCAAATTATTGAAAACCATATATTCTTGATGCTAATGCACCTTGCATCAATCAACTACATTATTCACACTTCCTATACCAAAATCCACTATCGTAGAGTCAGTCAAAACCAAAACATTACAGGGACAATGCTTAAAAGTATATCAAAAAAGCCAATCTAATGTGAAATGCACCAAATGCTTGGGTAGAAAGGAAGCAAGATGACAAAAACGACAATAAAATTATGCCTAAAATTCTTTCCTGGATTAAATATTAGTTGATCAGATTTTATTTTGACCCAGCATTTATGCAGTGAATTACTTCATGAATTCATCAGCATACATAAAAAACCAATAATATTGAAATCACAATCCATACCTAACAAACAACAATCCTTTAACAAGCAAGGATAAACCTAATCAAAATCATTGCATCCAATCCAAATCATCATATTCAGATCAAAAAAACTTGATTAATAAACAATCCTCCTAACTACCTGAGACCAAATCAAAAGAGAAAAACTCATCCAGTTTACACTAACATTCACTATCAATGAAATCGCACATAAAAAACATAAAAACAAGCAAAACCTAAATCACCAAATAAACATAAAATTCAAAAGCGAGTAAAACAAAACAGCAGCAGGAAAGTGAATATTACCATCCATAGCTAGAGATACTGTATTATAATCCTTGAAAGTTCTGGTTGCTCTGTTCTGAGAAGTTTGGATTAGAATAATCGTGTGTCGATTATTATTAGCCTGAGAAAGAAAAAAAACATACGCGATCAGCATGAATGAGGATAAACCTAATTCGATTGAAAAAAACGAGAGTCGAATAATGATGAGGTGAAGGAAATCTTACCATAGCAGAAGAAGAATGATGAAGAGGAAGAAGAAGCTTTCGCTCTTGCTTGAGGTTGGGTTTTCTCGCTTGTGACAACACAACGCTGCGTTAGACTTGAATGAAGACTGAGACGGACCCTATAGTGGCAATTTCGATATTCGAGCTAATCCAAAATGTATTGACATCGGAACCGGGGTTTTAGGGTTTACATCAATGTGGGTCAGTTTGGTTAGTCGATTTTAATAAAGTGTGTTATCTGATTAATTAATCAAGTTTCATGTTAACTTAATTATCACTAATTTTTTTTTGTCAAAATTAATTGGATGATTATTGTGGATTGTTGCTTCGGCTTTGGTTATGGGTTAGCATCTTTGGCTAGTGCATCAACACATATGTTTGTTTCTCGATAGATATGTCTAATCATAACTTCAATATCTTGATGTAAAAAGACATTGATTTTGGTGATTAAGTTTCTTCCCATGTTGCTGTTACTCTGATTGTCAGAATTAATGTCATTAACCATTTGTTAAGAATCCACTTCCATAATAATGTATCGAAAGTCTATTGTCATTGTTAGTTTTAGACTTTCTAAGACACCTCAAAGTTTTGTTATGTAAACACTACTTATTCCAATATATTTAGAGAAACCTCCAACCCACTCTCTCTTACTCCCTCTGATGATACCACCACAAGTTGTATTTCTGTGGTTGTCCCTAGCTTCATTTGTATTCAATTTAACCCAGCCCACCATAGACGCTTCCCACTTCATGAAACGCAAAACTCTATGAGGCAACTCTATGAGGCATAAGTTGATGTTTGCTGCAGTTTTCACATGCTCGTAATCCTGGACCAAATTGTTGATGTGAGTTATCATGCACAACGGTCTATTGAGGCTTCCATCACGTGTCTCCCTATTATGCCACGTCCAAATGCTATGGTAAGCGGTAGCCCAAAAGGTCATCCAATCTTTATCTGCATTCCACCATAAGTTACAATTCATATTAGAAGAGATCCAATCCTTCAAGTTACTTGCAAAAAAGTTAAACTGTTTGTTAGTATCTTCTTCAATATTGTTGCAAAAGGAACACATAGCGCTGCCAAGACCCATTATGTGCTTTCTACTATTTGTGAGCAATATGTCACGATGAAGGATCCAAACAGAGCATCGAACTTGTTTCGTTGCTTGGATTTTCCAAATGTATTTCCATGAAACGATACTTGTATTGTCCTCACAATCGTCAAGCAACCTGTACATGACTCCAACATTGAAATGATCACCATCTTGACCAACATCAATCCTAATATCTGAGCCTGCATCGATCGAAGGTGGCATGATCACATGTTTTGAGGCTAATGGTCATATCTTCATTAATTGCACTAAAGCTAAGGAAATTTGGTTTATTTTATTTGGATTTTAATTTCAATGAAATTTCTAACACATCCATGTTATGAAAACTAATAAATTTTGTTATAAACATCGAAGATAATACTATCATGAATCCTATTACCTCTATCATTTAAAGTATATGGTGTAAAATAAATTTCAAGATCTTGAGGATAGAGAAATACCTGTTAAGAATTTAGCACAAAAGGTTTGGCAAGTTACCCATGATTTCCAGCACTTAACAAAAGAATTGCATCTGAGTGACCACTAGCAGAGGAAAAAGAGCTCGATTAAAGGCCATCATTCATATTCTACAATTGCTCAAAAATAGCACGGGGAGATTCCAAATCATATTTGAAAATAAAAAATTAATGACATAAACAATGAAGATGAGGAAGATGGAAAATGGAAATCGACCAAACCTAGTAAGAAATTTATGAAAATCAATAGTGGTGTAAATTTATCGGAAGACATCAACTAAGGCTACAAAATCATAATTCAGGATGAGCACGGCGATGTGGTTATGGCAATGACAAAGAAGACTTGTGGCTTCACGGACATGTTGGTTGTAGAGGCATCTGCCATGCTTAAAGCTTTGAGACTTACAAAAAACCACGGGATTCATCGTTTTGAAGTGGAATCAAACTATTTGAGCCTCATATGTTTGGTAGAGAAGAAGATCAAGTTGATAGGGTATATGGAAAATTTGGTGAAGTCGATAAATTAAATTAGGGTTATAGATGAGAAGACCTTATTTAGGTTGTGGGTCGGGTTAAGAATCAGGCTAGCCATTATTTTTCTCAATAAGTTTGGGTTACATATTCTCGGCCTTATTAAAATATTTTAATGTTCGAATATTATTCATAAAGAACCTTAGTTTTTATGATATTTATATATAAAAGAAAAGTTTATGGAATATTGTAGATACAAGATAAGACTGAGTTTACTCTTAGACTTAAGAAGAATAAAAATTAAATTTATATAGGATCACTCCATGTCAAAAATAAGGTGATTTACATATAGGATTTCTCACGATGTCATTCAAAGAAAAGAAATTAAATTTATTTGAAAAAGAAGTTGTTAGCTACTCTAAAATAAAATATCATATTTCTCATGGAGGTTATGATCAACAATACAAAAAGGAAACCACGACCACATGTTGATGGTCTTAACATTACATTCCAAGATAATGAATGGAACCAAGAGTCTCAATCTTGGAAGAAAACACTAATAGTCACTCTCATAGAAAAAAGAGAAAATAGAAAAAATAATGTTGCAACCATGAAGAAGGTGATAGTTTGAATTAAAATATTTAGACTATCCTTGGAAATATACAATGACACATTTCTAGTGTGCATCAAAATATTGTTAGGATCTATGATGAAAGTGGATTGAGCTACTTCAATACATTCCATTGGCAAATTTTGCTAGAATGTGTGGAAATAAACCTTGAGAAACCTCTTGTATTCTACATTGTTATGAAGAGACGTAAGTTTTTCCTCCAGTAGGAAGAACTCTAGTATGACATCTTGCGATAATGGGAGGTGCGAGTTGCAACATTTTGTGGTCTCTTTTACAAACTCAGAAAAATATTTGTAATTCAATTTTGGTCAAGACTTCTTATTCGATTTTGAAGACATTCAACCAAATTTTGAAGAACACTTATGACATAACTCTAAGTCAACTACCGAAGCCTTGTCTTAAAAGGCATGAAGTACTCATAAAATTTTCGGAAGACTATTACGTTTATGGTCTTGATAGCTGCAGAAAAATCCTTAATTGAAGGATAATGTTGAAGAAAGAAGAATCATCTCCAACAATTAATGCATTACATCTAAAGTTAAATGATCTTTGGAATGTTCAAGAAAAATCATCTCCCACACCTATTGGTAAGGTTTTTTTTTTCATTTTCATTCCAAGGTGGTTTAGGCAGTAGATTTGTGGACTATGTCTCTAGGCATCCTTCACGTATTCACATGGACATCGATTCAATTCAGATTTGGTTAAAAATACTAATGCGTAATGTTGGATTATAATATATGGTCTTCATATTGAATATTATACACCATGAATTATTTTTCAATCACAAAAGGTATCGGTGTCCCTCTAACCATATATGAAGCAACTAGTAGTAATTTTTTTTGGATATTATGCTATAATTTTGGTGGATCTTGATTTGTTAGAATTATTGCCCAATTTACTTCTTTTTGAAATAGAAGGTTATGCTTTTAATATTGTTGAGTACAAAAAAGAAACCATTCTTTTTGTCATATTATTGATCGCTCATTAGAACATAGTCTTGCCATAATGTTTTAAAGACGAGGAAGGAAAAGATAACAACGATTACACTTTATGATTCAATAAAATATCATCATATGGTAGAAAATGCTACTACAACAATAGTAGATGATTTACAAAGAAATGAAACAATCATCATGGAGAAAGACATGTTTGTAAATGAGTTTATACAAAAACAAATTATATGATACTAGGGAATCAATTGAGTACAAATGCAGCTTCCTTTATTTGGTTTATATCAAGTTGTTGAAAAAAATACTATCATGAGATAGAAGAGCAAGAAGAAGTACCTCAAGTGCCTCAAAAAGCGGAATTCATAATTCTCAAATGATTATGAATTTAGCAAAGAATAAAAAAATTAAACAAACATAGGAACAACAAGGTATTACGATTAAAATGCATTCTAATTTTATTTATGACATAGAGATTTTGAAGAATTGGATGTGAAAAAATGCTACACACACTAAGCATATGACTCACATTGATGAGAAGGAATATATACTGGTAAAAAAATACATGGTGTGTGTGTGTTCCCACTGCAAGGGCATGGAGATTCAGTGACCTTGGTAGGTATATTACACGTTTGGATGGTGAGGAATTTCCCACTGCAGCAAGAAGCCATGTGTGGTGAGAGGTCCTGCAGACTGTAACACCCTCTAAACCTCACGGCAAATATATTGCATAATCAGAGTAAAATAACATGCATATCAAAGAGGATGTCACATGTATTTCAAAAACCGAACGAAACTAACACAAATGCATCTGGTCATATTTACAACACTCATTTAAATTCATGTTCCATATGCACATCACATTGGCATAGAAGCATAAAATCATAGGCACCAAAGGCCAATCATCACATAATCTCAAATACACCAAAATATAAAGAGAGTATATCGAACATCTCTAAAAACAACATGAATCAAACGAGTCCCCGTGTTACATAACTAGAGCATGGCTGACTAAATCCTTGCAAGCAAGCACTTCTACTCCTCGGTACCTGAGCGATGTCGTACAAAACACCATTCTGTAGCAACCTGCCCTAAAAATGAAGATTCTAGAGTCGCCACCTATTCTACCAAGGCGAATAGGAAACATTTATACAATTAAGAGATTCGGGATAAGATACTATATTCAGGTCGAGGGAAGGTGTTAGGCACCCTCAACCCTTTCCTAAGGTTTACACCACAAGGTTAGGTTTATAGCTAACATAAAGAAAGGTAACAGACAGTTAATAGGGTAAATGGAAAATTATTAAGATTAAAGGTTTATGATTTAGGAAATAAAATTCGAGAAAAAATGAGATTTATGGGGGAGGGGACTCGCCTTGGTTATCCAAGTGCCTACGTATCTCCTTAGGGAGAATCAGAGTCAACGTAGTTCGGGGAAGGGTTGTACGCCTTTATGATTAGAATTTGATCTGATATGGTTGAAATTTGATTCAAAGGCTTTTGAAATAGCTTATGATAGTTTAGAAATTTGAAAAGGGTTTTTGGAATTGTTTTAGGTTTCGGGCGTACAACCCTGATTTTAATTTGTACTATTAACCGCAATGATTGATAGATTCGATCACCATAGTTAAAGGATTAGTAGCTGCATCATTACCAATTTAAATTGATTGATTCAATTATCACTAATAACGAATAAAGGTATTTTTTAGGAATTTTCGTAATTTAATTTGTGCCATTATCCCTCGTAATCGATTGATTCGATTAAAAAGAACAATGAATTGAAGGGAGAAAAATAAATAAAGTTAATCATCGCAACTAATAAAATAGTTGAAACCATTTAACTAAATAAAAATTAATTACATTTTAATTAAATAAACATTTTAATTAAAATTAGTATTGCCCATCGCGATTAATCAATTTAATCGGAACGAACAACAAATTGGATTTTTAATATCAATATCATATATTAACTTATTTATAAAAAATTATTATTATTATTATATTAATAAATATATTAAAAAGATTTAATTAAAACAAATAAATAAATTAAAATTATTTTTAGTTTATTAGGAATAGGATTCAGTATGGCTGCGTTGAAGGTTCATAATATAGGGACTAATTCTGGGGCCTTGGATCTGGCCTTGGATCTGGATTAGGATTCAATATGGCTGCGTTGAAGGTTCATAATATAGAAAAGGGCCAGGGATCGAACCCTGGATCCTAAAGACACACACAAGCGCTCCCACCACACCAACTATGCCACTCAATTGTTTGAATAACGCTAACAATATATTATATATAATATTAAAAGAAACGCATGGAAACTGGCACGAATATTCAAACAGACCAATAGCGTAGTGCCACACAATCATCTTCCTCCCCAGACCTGAGTTTCTCTGCAATATTAGCTACGAATCTGCTAGAGATTCGTTTGTAGCAAACCCACCTGCAAAAATAGCGAACAATATATATATATATATATATATATATATATATATATATATATATATATATATATATATATACACACGTATAAATGTTTCGCGACCCTCCTATTTCCTTCGTCCAAGTGCTACAAATCCAATGGTGATCCTAATTGCTCCTAATTTTACCCCAAACAGAAAACCCCAATTTTGAGTTCAAGAACCCTAGGTCGGCCAACAATGGTGATTCACGATCAAACCATACAAACAATGAATTTCTTGCCCGGAAACAATCACCACAGCAAGACAAAACAGAATATGCAAACCAAATTCAATATGAATGCGTGAATCTTTGTAATCGACCTTGAATCTAAAACGACATACCGTGGCTTATTGGAGGTTGTTCTGGGAGCGTTGATGCAGAGCAATGATCCACACAGCTTCAGAATGATCTAAGGAATCTTTTGCAACCTTTAAATCTCTTTGTAATGACCTAATTCTCCCAAACCGAATTTGAGTTTTGGATGAATTTTCATGTTCTTGGTTGTGCGTTTCTGACCCAATTTTCCAACCCTTATTCGTGTGCACTACGTTCTCTACTTATAGGAGATGAGATTAGGTTAAAAAAAATAGTCCAAAACCTCTTTGAATCAAATCTTGCCAAGTTTGAGAAATTTGATTTGAAAATTCAATGGAAACCTTCTATTTTTGTCCAATTTTGTACCAATCTTTGTCAATCATATTAGCACGAAATTATATTGAAAATTTGCAAATATTGATTGGAATTGATCAATATGAATCCTTTAGTCCAATATTTGATTTTCCTCACAATTATATCACTTTAAATCATTTTTAAATGAAATAAAAATTACATAAAATCAAATAAAAAGGATAAAATTCGTGGCACATGGCTTGGATAACTAAGGTAGCTTGTGGACCAACATTAAGTCTTAAAATGGTAGGCCCATTTGCAAAAAATTCCAATTTGAACCTCTTTTATTTCACATTTTGCCTCCAAAATTACCCAACTTTAACAAGGCATATCTTACTCAATGTTTAAGCTATGAATGAGTTCTAGGACTTTTTGGAAACCTCAAGATATCCTCTATTATCCACTTTGGAACATATTTTTCATATGGAGATTTTATCTTGTTCATATCCTCTTTGACAAAAAACTGCTTTTTAATGATGTTTGAGAAGGACCTGTAATCTTTTATATCATATCTTCCAAATGAAGCATTTCTAGCCTTGGCTTGTGAGAGACAAAGTTGTAGAGAATCCAATTTAATTCAAAATAGGCTTTGAGTGGGTAATTTTTGATATTCCATGTGAAAGTTATGACCAGTCAAAGTTGAGTTGACTTTCTCCTAAAGAAACCCTAATTTGAACCTTTTTGCATTTGTTCATTCCTGAGTTTCTATTGATGGATCATGATCAACCTTTGATCAAATGATGGATATATTCTCACACACTTGATGTTGACCATAATTTATGGGTTTTGACTGTGCTTTGATTATGGTTGACTTTTAGGTCAAACCAGTTGACTGTGAATCTTTTGAGCTGTTTGAACAAGTAACCTTTGGAGTTGGGTCTTGACTTTTATCATTGAGGTATCTTAGATCATCATGGGCCATGGAGAACTTGATTAGGGATCTTGTCTTGTTAATTCCCTCAGGAGAGTACCAAACCCTAGCTTTAGGAGACTCTTGCTCAGGAGAATGACTGGATGAATCTCTTGAACTTTGAATCATTGTGAATGGAATATGGAAGGCAAATTTTGGGGTATGACACATTCCAACAAAAGGGTGAGAATTCATATCATTATAGAAATATATAATAATAAGCAATGCGTATAAACATACAACCAAAATAATTCCTCACATTTCATACATACATGTATTCAACATTTTTTAAATACATTTCACATGTTTACATATACAACATAGCTCAATTGATTCAAGATACCAAGCAATCATCCACAATTATCACCAATATATCATTCATACAATTTGCACATAAGCACACCAAAACACAATTCACATCGACGCATGCGACTCAAATGCGACTCTATGCAAATGCATGTGATACCAATTGTTATCTTTAGCAGATTCCCCATGTCCATCCCTTAGACAGATAACCACCAAAATAAGCCCTTCCTCTAAGCTTCAAACTCATCTCTCATGTTAGGGATAAGTCACTAATTTCCACAAAACTAACAAACATCGTCTTTTTCCCACCGAATGAATGCATGTGCAAATACCAACAATTATATGCAATTAAGAACATCTCCAAATCTTAATCATATAAGCATATATTCCACCATTCATCACATATGAATCACTTGACATTTGCACAAACATACATGTATCATGTTATCAAATCACACATGAAACACATCCTTAGCACTCACCAATTCGACACACCATAATTAACAAGTAGAAAACAAAGCTCAACAATGTTAACCTCACTCAATTGCAATTCACAACATACATACACACATACATACATACATACATACATACATACATACATACATACATACATACATACATACATACATACATACATACATACATACATACATACTGTCATACCCCAAAATTTGCCCACACTGTTTCTCCTATTCAAGTTTCAAATCCATATGCAAAGCTCTTATACAAATTCTCCTATACAAAGTTCTGAACTAGGGTTTGGTTCTTTCAAAGGAAAATCACTGAATCAATGGCTCAAGGTGGTTCCATAGGGTCACAAACATCCCAAAGAATCTCCATGTAAAGTTCCAAGCCAATCAGAGAAAGTTGAGTCCCTCAAATCTTGATTAGGGCAACAATCGACTCTCAAGGGCAAAATAGTCATTTCAAGTCAATACACAGTCAAAATTCAAGATATTTGGTCAGCAACATCCTCTTAACCCTAAAATCATCATTTGATCAAGGTTTGATCATGATGATACAAGGAAAGATCAGAAAAGTCAAAAGTCAAAAGTTACTATTTTGGGCATAAACTGAAAAAGTCAACCAAACTTTGAAAATTCACCAAATATTCATACTTCATCAGAAAAATTCCCACCAAAGCTCATTTTGAAGGGAATTCATTCCTCTATCCAATGGTCCAAGAATCAAAGCTCATAGGTCAATAATCTAAGAGATATGGCTTCATGCATTATAGGTCCTTTTCAAAAGTCAACAAGAAGACACTTTTTTCAAAAGGGCATAAAATGAGAATGGAAAATAATTTTGATATGAGACCAAAGACACTGGTTAGAGGACTCTCTAAGGTTTCCAAAAGGTCCTAGAACACTCCCATATCTCAAAGAATGAGAGAGATAAGCCTTGTCAAAGTTGGACTATTTTGGAGAAAAAATGTGAAGGAGTTTGAATTTTTTTGCTAATGGGCCTACATTTTTAAGATCCAAACTTGTTCCTTATGACATTATGAGCCCATAAATCAATTTCCACGAATTTACTTGAATTATGTGATTTATTATGAATTTTTATTCATATTAAAAAGAATTTAAAATCAAAATAAATCATATAATTGTAAAAACTTGATTTGATTCTATTATTAACCACTTCCAATCACCAATTAAATCATATATTCAGTAAAAATTCGTGCAAAGCAAATTGGTAAGGAAAAGATTGAATTTGGACATATTTAGAAAGATTTACAAATAAAATTTTCTCAAATTACCAATCAAAGATTCAAGTGGATTTCTCTCAAATTTGTTAACCTAAACTGTTCCACTACATAAACACAAGCCTTCCAGATCCCTAGGTCACGAAAATCTGCAGCACAAGAACCCTAGTTCGAGTTCAAAAAATCTCAAGAAAGTGAGATTCGGTTTTGGGATTTGAGGAGAATTCAGTCCGGTCTAAGGCTTCTAAAACGTTCCTGGTGCATCATTGAAGCAATTCCAATCGTCGCACGCGATCAACAAGCCAAGAACAGAGCTCTATTACTCACGGTTTGCAAGCTTTAAAATCCACTTCGTTTTCATAGAATCATGGCATATACATACTTTTTAATTGCATATTATTGATTGTTGTGAGGTTCTGATTGATTCTGGGTATTTACTTTGTTGCTTGGGTGGTTGAATCGAGATACACCATGAACGGGATTTAGGGTTTGTTTTTGGGGATTACTTTTGCAGGTACAATTAGGGCAAATTGATGCCATCATTGAAATCGCAAGGACAAAACGAGTTGAACTATGGTTTTTTTTTTATTTTCTGTACATGTATGAGTGTTTTGGTAAACAACAGGTGTTATATGTGAAGGCTTTTATAGCACGCGTAATGCAAGCGCTGTAAAAGATCACTTGCAGGAATTCTGTGGAGAAGATGACATCGTGTCATCTCGTCATTGGCCAAGCGAAGCGCGCGCAGGGATTTCAAAATCCAGGGATCGGACGCGTTAAGATGTACGCGTTATCGTGTTCCTTCAATCCAGCAGCCGTACGATCTTCTCCATCTCATCAGGCTTTCAATCCAACGCAGGGCAAGCTGAGGGTGCATCATGGACTGCACGCGCGTGCCACACCAGATCATAGCTAAGTTTTTGCAATTTTTTTTTAATTTTAATTATATAACTTGTTTTTCTTATTCATTTATATATATATATATATATATATATATATATATATATATATATATATATATATATATATATATATATATATATATATATATATATATATATATATATATATATATATATATATATATATATATATATATATCATTACAAATATTTTCTTTTTCTTATTAACAAGAACTACTTATTTTCTTTTATTTTATAATATTGGTTATTTATTTATTTATTATATTTCATTTTTTTTAATATGGATATTAATTATTTACTGATTATATTTTCTTTTAATTATTTACTTAAAACCGTAAAAAATCATAACTATTTTATTTAATTCATAAAAATTCATAAAAAATATATATTTGCACTCGATTTTATTTTTTTTATCCCGATCTAATTAATTAGGTCGCGAGACCAATAATTAATTAAATCGTTTGTATTTTCTTATTTAATACGTACCCTAATCAGGGTTTACAAAGATCATGCCATACACTAAAAATCTTCTTCTTCTGTGCCTTTTTCAGGATTGCTTTTTCAAATGCCTTCTGAATACGCGCCAATCTCAAAACGCGAAGTTAAGTGTTCTATTCAGTCTAATTTAAATTCTATTTGGTTTATTTTTAAAATTAGGGTTTGTTTCGCCTTCATTCTTCTTTTGCCTTGCCTCTTTTCAGGGTTAACCTAAAGGCATCCTCCGACTACCAACCATATCAGGTCAAATGCAAAAAGTTAAGTGCCCTTTATTTAAATTACTTATTTCAAATTATTGTCTCGACCTTCTTATTGTAGGGTTAGAGGCGTTCGCCTCTGAATTAGCCATACACTCACCCTATTTTTGGTTTGTTTGCCTTTTCAGGGTTCGTTGATTGCCAAAGCTACGAGTTTGGTAACCCTAAACTCTAATCTTTTATTCTTTCTGTTTAATTATTACTTATGTCAAACCCTACTAAGGGATCCGCTGGTTTCATTGTCCCCTTCCCCATATTATTGTTGTTCTTGCCTTATATTATCTGCGTGGTTAGTAAAATAGGGAGTGGCAACCATGAATTGAATTTAGAATCGCTAATTTACAAGATAAATAACTGAATCGAATCACGTGATTGGTGCACACACGCACGCTTTTGGGTAACCCTCTCTGTTGCCTTGTTGCCTGTTGCCTGTTGCCTTGTTGCCTTGTGTTTTTGCAGAATAGCCAGTCCCTCGAATATGAGGATACCTCAGCCATGTTGCCTCGATAAAAGGTCATGAGACCCTAAAATGATGCTGCCTTCGATACACTAACATGACCTCGACCCTCGGAAGTTGCCCACGGAAAAGGCTGAGGTATCTTCTGGTTGCCTACGAAAAAGGCTATTCTGATCATTCCTTTTAGACTACCTGCCTCTCTATGGCATGGGTCAGTCTTTGGGAGAATGATATCTCGACGACCCTTCAACCTCCAAACGAAAGGCTTCCTGCCCTCTTATGGCAAGGATAGACCCTTTCATTCTGAAAGGCTAAAAAGAGACCTATCATCTGAGTTTAAGGTAATTGCCCCTAATTGCCTTGCAATGCTCAATTTTCATATTCTTTCTCACAATTCTTCAAAGAACTGGCTACTGAGTTTAAGGTAATTGCCCCTAATTGCCTTGCAATGCTCAATTTTCATATTCTTTCTCACAATTCTTCAAAGAACTGGCTACGCTCATTTACGAGCTAAAGTCCACTTTTTTCCTTCATCTACTTTTTCTAAAGACAAACGAGCAAGCAAAGCAATTAAGAGCCCATGGCAAACCATGGATGCAAAGGGTGCCTTACACCTTCCCTTTGCATAAATTACCCCCCGAACTTAGATTTCTTTAAAAAAGGTTTTTTTCTGTTTCTTTTTGCCTTTCTGATTTAGTTTGGATAAAATAAAAGTCGGTGGCGACTCTTGCTTACCGCGACATTTCGATCGATAAAAAAGTCAGTTCACCGTATTACAGAACTGGCGACTCTGCTGGGGATTTTCCGATAAAAGAGGGGTTACCTTAAAAGTTTAGGATTCACTTTAAAATGTTTTCTATTGTTTGTTTTGCTTGTTTTAATTTTCAAGGCTGTTTTGGGAATTCTGATATGTGAAAGATCCTACACCCGGATCTAGTGTACCTTAAGTATGTGGCATGAGACCAGGGAAGCTGTACGACATGTATCGTTATGGCTGAACTGGTAGCCACCGTTAGTGCGACGCTTTGGTTTGTCCTGATGGCCCTCGAATCTGATTGAGGAGACGTTTGGCTACCGCGTGGTGTCATGAGCACTCATCCGCCTTTAGAACCTTAGTTGAACTTGACTTTGGCTTATAAGAAGTAGCGAGATGGCTGGCTTCGGATTCTTGACTGAAGCCGGTTGATACTCGATGCTACACTCATTGAGATTGGACTCAAGGGATGCTTTTGGCTGGCCGATTGAGTGCTATGTTGAGACAATGCCCACGAGAAAGATCAGGGATATGAGCACCATAGAACCTGGTTACTTTTTAGGACAGGTTGAACCAACTAAACGAAAGGAAGGAGGGTACATACCTATGAACTTCATGCAAGCCTATCCTTAAGGCAATTGTGTGACTTGTGTGTGTTTGTTATCTACTTGGCATCATGACATCATGGCATATCATATCCACTAACAATTTCAAGGACCAAGAAATTTATATTTGTACTGTTTTGTAGGACATGGCTTTTGTTACTAGGGATTATGTACGACTCAACTTCGTGGGGATACCTTCTGAGCTTAAAGAGCTTGCCTTAGAAGTTCCTGGAGATTCTAAGTTTGCTGAAAGACATGGTTATCTACTCCGACTGGTCACCTCCCAATTTGAAGAAGATATGATGAGAGTCTTATGCCAATTCTTCGATCCCGAGCCCCATTGCTTCATTTTCCTGATTATCAGTTGGTACCTACCTTGGAGGAGTTCTCGGATTTACTTGGTATACCTATCTCTGAACATTTACCCTTTACCGGTTTGGAGAGCACTCCAAAACTTGAGACTATTGCTGCTGCGCTACACCTAAAAAGATCAGACATTGCTTCTAACTGGGACACCAAGAATGGGGTCGAAGGTCTCTCGGCCAAATTCTTATTTGGGAAAGCTCGACAATTTCTGAAAGCCATGAGTTACCATGCTTTTGAAGACGTTTTGGCTTTATTGATATATAGCTTGGTTTTGTTTCCTAATCCTGATCAATTCATTGACGTGCACGCAATCAAGATCTTTTTAACCCACAACCCAGTACCTACACTACTGGGAGATATTCTACACTCTCTTCACTCCCGTATCATGAAGAAACGAGGGACTCTTATGTGTTGCACACCCATGCTAGCTAGGTGGTTTATTTCGCACCTTCCGCGTTCAGTGGTAAGAAACGATCAAAAGATGCAATGGTCTCGAAGAATCATGTCACTTTCTCATTCAGATATACGTTGGCACGTCATGTCTCAAGAGTATGTCACCATTATTGATCATTGTGGGAAATTCCCTAATGTGCCACTCCTTGGCATTAGAGGGGGGATTACCTACAACCCTTCACTAGCCTTACGACAGTTTGGTTATGCTCGCAGAGATGGTCCTCATCACTTGATTATTGAAGGAGTTGTGTTCAACTACGAAGAAGATGTTCGAAACCAACGCCGAGAGTTCATATGCGCTTGGAACAAAGTGTATAGAGTGGATAGCAAGAGTTGGGGGCAAAAGAACTCCCTTCCGTCAGAGCCTTATCTTCGATGGGTGCGCACTCGCGCTCAACGTTTCATCATGCCACATCCTTATGTTAGACCTGTGATAGTTGAACCAGAATGTGAAGAAAAGGTTCCGTTGGTTATTCTCCATCCAGACATGCCTACTGACTTGGAAGAGTAACAAAAGTCTTGGGTTCAATTAAAAGAGGAAAGGGATACTTTTGAGGCTCAATTCCGTGCCAAAGAGAAACAAGTTTTAGAACTCACGAGACTACTTCAGGCGGAGCAAAGTATCAACAACTTCATCGGATCAAAGAGGAAGCGTCCATGGGAGATTTGAAGAAGCTTTATCTTATTACTATTTATTATCTCTAGTTGTTTTATTTATTTGTTTTCTTTTGTAAGCCTAAAAGTGGCAAAGAACCATAACTAAGTACAAGTTAATTATTATTATTAATATTATTATTATTATTAATAAATTTGTTCTTTCTTTCTTGTTTAAGCAAATTTAAATTTCAAGGTCCTTGAAAACATTGCATATGCATAATCATATCATTCATAAACATCGCATCACAGGTTTTCATAAAAGATAAATTCCTTATCTTTCCGCTGTTTATTTCAGTAAGAAAGATGGATCTCGAACAATCTGTCAAAAATCTTCAGGCTCAGAATAACCAGTTCCAAAAAGTAATCTTTCACTTGGCCAAGGGGCAGGAAGAATTGAAGGCACTTCTGATCGAGAAGGAGAAGAATCGACATAAGCATCAAGGTGGTCAAGATAATCAGAGATCCAAGCCTAAGCGGTCATTTACTCCATTACATATACCATTGTCTAAAGTTCTCCAACAACTGCTCAATCAGAACTTGATAACTCTATTGCCGCCATATTCATTTCCTACCAACCCCACCCCTGGGTATAAGTACCATGCGAGATGTGCTTATCATTCAAATAGCCCTGGTCATGATACAAAGGATTGTTGGCAATTGAAGCACAAGATTCAATACTTAATTGATGAAAAGATCATTGACTTCAACTCATCTGAAGAACCTCACTTGACTAATGTTGTGCACAATCAGAAAGGTCGCAATGAATACAACCAATCTGTGAGGACAATTCTGATCTCTACACCAGTTCCGCAACAAAGACACAAGTCAGATACACCTAAGCGTCAATTCACAAAGATCAACATGACTCTGGCCGAAGCATTGCAACAATTTCTGAAGAAGGGGCTAATTACTTTGAGGAATCCTCCTATAAAGCCCAACACTTCTGCTCCTAGCTATAAGCCCGATGCGAGGTGCGCATATCACTCCAATAGTCTTGGACATGACACTAATGATTGCTGGCCATTGAAAAATAAGATCCAAGACATGATCGATGCTGGTGAAATTGAATTCAATCATCCCAAGACCCCTGTGGTGATCACCGCTCCTATGCCTAATCACGACAAGACTGATTAATGTCTAAGTGGATGAACTTTTAATCATTAGATTTACTTTCATGCGCAAACTTTATTCTGTTTGTTTAAACATTCGAATCATGATAGACATTATCTGTTTTAATAATTATCATCAGTACATTGCATATGTTTGTCTTGAATACATTATTTCGTTATCACTCATTTTAAATTATGTCTTTACTGTGCATATGTTTTGTGATACTCAACTCCTGCTAAAGCTATACACCTTTTGAGGGAGGATGACGAAAACGATACCACAACCTCATACAGTATGCTTTTGAATGGACTATGCTGACGATGTATAGGCATTGTTTCAATTCCTAAACAGTGGAGATATAAGGATGTTAATCCCTCGTCAACCCCTTGAGCCTAAGAAGTAGAAGTTTCTTTCTTGTACTAATTAAAACCCTTGATCATAACCTGGGGCAGGGTAGTTCTCAGTCAATTTGGCTGTGCATCCTATTTTAAGAGAATCATTCAGTACACCTTTCAACAAAGGTTTCAATCACAAGCGTTCATCCGCACACATCAAAGAAGTGTTGGAGATATCAATCAAAAGACAATGACGGTTCATCAATCATCAAACAAGGCAGTCAATATCTTTCAAAAAAGAAAAATGAAAAAAAATATATACAAAGAAAAGCCTGCTAAGTCAAGAAAAAATCAAAAGATGACTTAGGCAAAAATCAAGGCATCCCGCTGACTGTAAGCTCAAAATAAACAGTTCAGGCAAAAGTTAGGGATATCAAAAAAGATGAAAAAAAAGAAGTCAATAAATTCTTGAACAACTCAAAGTTATGACTACCGAAAGGAAGAAGTGACTGCCATCTCAAAAATTCTCTCTGCTTGCGAATCATCATCATTATCAAAGGGGCAAATCCAAAAGTCTCTTGGAACCTGAATGCATAAGCCGAATTAACTGAGTTTAGGACTGAAGATCATCACGAAGAGGGGTGGGTATAAATAAACTTTGAGCCTTTATCCTTTGTTTCTTAAACCGTGAACCAAGTCACGTTACAACCCTTGAAAGTCCTAATTGAAGCATGGTTAGTTCGAAAGCATACTGTCACCAAAAAAGGGTATCCCGACTCCTTAAGGTTTACTACAAATGTTAAGTTGATATCCTGTTTTTACAAACATCACATTATTACAAATATCATTTTTTTACAAGTGTCGTGTTTTTACATCTCATGTTTTAAAGGTTTTTCAAAAACTCAAGACAAACGTATGCATTGCATCTCATGAATTCGTTATTAAACATATTCTGCTACATAATTTCAAATGTTAGCATCAGAAAGAACTTGCACAGGGTACAACTAATGACTGAAAGTTATCCCGACAGACAAGATTACTCCGAGAAGCAATGTCTCCTACATATACAAGGGGCACGACACGCTTTGCCCAATTAATCTGGGGCAATCCGGTCAAAAATCTCTCAAATTCCAAAAAGTCAAGAGGCATACATCCCAAGTGGGTTTCAAACTATTTCCCGATCAATCTGGGGCAATCAAGTCAAGATTCCGAGAATCTTAAAAGCAAAAAAGGTCAAAGGTATCGTCTTAAGTTTATAATTACTAGGGGCATGTCACCCATAATGCATATCTCATGAAGTCCTCGCGAGGCGAATCTTTCCAAATTCCCTAATATCTGGGGGCAAATCTATGCAAGTCCAGTTTGATATCTTCAATCAATACTCATTGGCATGTTCTAATCAATACAAATCCAAGAATGGCAAGTGCTATAATACCGGGGGCAACTGTCAAGACACCTATGTCTCCCCACAAAGCCAGGTTCATAAAATCACATCCCCACAGAGCAATCCTTCAAGAAGATATCTTCAAACATACTCGTCCCGACCAATACATGGCTCCCCAACAGAGTTGACATCTTCAACACCACCGACACTTTGTTCTTCTCCAACACGGTTTATTAATATCTCTAAATCCCCCAATCAGGGTACATCAAGTTACTGATCATCCCCAAGCAAGAAATCATAAATCCACAGCTGAGCATCCTCAAGACAAGATCACAGTGACATAGAGATTTATCTTCTCAATCAAGAGAATTCGAGTAACACAAATCTTATCCATACATCATATACATCACATGCATATTCATACCTTGCATGCATTTATAATTCATACATAACATACAAAGCGCCCCATTTATTTGTGAGAACTCCATCTCATTCATTACATACATCATGAACATTGCATAAAACTGACATTGTTACCAAGTGAATATTATCTGACAGGTACATTACAAAGATTCGAATCTTATTCAAAGCCTAACGCACGGCACTCCAGACATCTATGGATGCAAATTGGGTAGTCTAACGCACGACTTATCCATCAACCTAACGCACGGTTTTCCAGACATCTGAGGATGCAATTGAGAATAGTCTAACGCACGATTTATTCTTCGACCTAACGCACGGTCTTCCAGACAACTACGGATGCAAATTGGGTAGTCTAACGCACGACTTATCCATCAACCTAACGCACGGTTTTCCAGACATCCGAGGATGCAATTGAGAATATTCTGACGCACGATTTATTCTCCGACCTAACGCACGGTTTTCTAGACATCTAAGGATGCAATTGAGAATAGTCTGACGCACGATTTATTCTCCGACCTAACGCACGGTTTTCCAGACATCTGAGGATGCAATCAAGATTAATCTAACGCACGATTTATCTTCAGCCTAACACACGGTTTTTCCAGACATCTGCGGATGTAAACTAGAAATAGTCTAACGTACGACACATTCTGACTCTCAAGTATATCAAGTCAGATGGCATCTTCAAGCCCATCTCAATCATACATCTCCTCCAAACACCTGGATGGCATATTTAAGCCCATCTCCAATAAAACTTTTCTTGAGGCCTGGATGGCATCTTTAAGCCCATCCCCGACAAAAGTCCCTACTTCAGCTAGGGCAAATTTCTTGGTATTCTAGTGTTCAATCATCTTCCACCTTCAGATACCGACTGGCATACAAACCACTCTACATCTTCAGGTTTAAGACGATTGAACAGGGGCAGCTGTCATACCCCAAAATTTGCCCACACTATTTCTCCTATTCGAGTTTCAAATCCATATGCAAAGCTCCTATACAAATTCTCCTATACAAAGTTCTGAACTAGGGTTTGGTTCTTTCAAAGGAAAATCACTGAATCAATGGCTCAAGGTGGTTCCATAGGGTCACAAACATCCCAAAGAGTCTCCATGTAAAGTTCCAAGCCAATCAGAGAAAGTTGAGTCCCTCAAATCTTGATTAGGGCAACAATCGACTCTCAAGGGCAAAATAGTCATTTCAAGTCAATACACAGTCAAAATTCAAGATATTTGGTCAGCAACATCCTCTCAACCCTAAAATCATCATTTGATCAAGGGTTGATCATGATGATACAAGGAAAGATCAGAAAAGTCAAAAGTCAAAAGTTACTATTTTGGGCATAAACTGAAAAAGTCAACCAAACTTTGAAAATTCACCAAATATTCATACTTCATCAGAAAAATTTACACCAAAGCTCATTTTGAAGGGAATTCATTCCTCTATCCAATGGTCTAAGAATCAAAGCTCATAGGTCAATAATCTAAGAGATATGGCTTCATGCATTATAGGTCCTTTTCAAAAGTCAACAAGAAGACACTTTTTTCAAAAGGGCATAAAATGAGAATGGAAAATAATTTTGATATGAGACCAAAGACACTGGTTAGAGGACTCTCTAAGGTTTCCAAAAGGTCCTAGAACACTCCCATATCTCAAAGAATGAGAGAGATAAGCCTTGTCAAAGTTGGACTATTTTGGAGAAAAAATGTGAAGGAGTTTGAATTTTTTTGCTAATGGGCCTACATTTTTAAGATCCAAACTTGTTCCTTATGACATTATGAGCCCATAAATCAATTTCCACGAATTTACTTGAATTATGTGATTTATTATGAATTTTTATTCATATTAAAAAGAATTTAAAATCAAAATAAATCATATAATTGCAAAAACTTGATTTGATTCTATTATTAACCACTTCCAATCACCAATTAAATCATATATTCAGTAAAAATTCGTGCAAAGCAAATTGGTAAGGAAAAGATTGAATTTGGACATATTTAGAAAGATTTACAAATCAAATTTTCTCAAATTACCAATCAAAGATTCAAGTGGATTTCTCTCAAATTTGTTAACCTAAACTGTTCCACTATATAAACACAAGCCTTCCAGATCCCTAGGTCACGAAAATCTGCAGCACAAGAACCCTAGTTCGAGTTCAAAAAATCTCAAGAAAGTGAGATTCGGTTTTGGGACTTGAGGAGAATTCAGTCCAGTCTAAGGCTTCTAAAACGTTCCTGGTGCATCATTGAAGCAATTCCAATCGTCGCACGCGATCAACAAGCCAAGAACAGAGCTCTATTACTCACGGTTTGCAAGCTTTAAAATCCACTTCGTTTTCATAGAATCATGGCATATACATACTTTTTAATTGCATATTATTGATTGTTGTGAGGTTCTGATCGATTCTGGGTATTTAATTTGTTGCTTGGGTGGTTGAATCGAGATACGCCATGAACGGGATTTAGGGTTTGTTTTTGGGGATTACTTTTGCAGGTACAATTAGGGAAAATTGATGCCATCATTGAAATCGCAAGGACAAAACGAGTTGAACTATGGTTTTTTTTATTTTCTGTACATGTATGAGTGTTTTGGTAAACAGCAGGTGTTATATGTGAAGGCTTTTATAGCACGCGTAATGCAAGCGCTGTAAAAGATCACTTGCAGGAATTCTGTGGAGAAGATGACATCGTGTCATCTCGTCATTGGCCAAGCGAAGCGCGCGCAGGGATTTCAAAATCCAGGGATCGGACGCGTTAAGATGTACGCGTTATCGTGTTCCTTCAATCCAGCAGCCGTACGATCTTCTCCATCTCATCAGGCTTTCAATCCAACGCAGGGCAAGCTGAGGGCGCATCATGGACTGCACGCGCGTGCCACACCAGATCATAGCTAAGTTTTTGCAATTTTTTTTTAATTTTAATTATATAACTTGTTTTTCTTATTCATTTATATATATATATATATATATATATATATATATATATATATATATATATATATATATATATATATATCATTACAAATATTTTCTTTTTCTTATTAACAAGAACTACTTATTTTCTTTTATTTTATAATATTGGTTATTTATTTATTATATTTCATTTTTTTAATATGGATATTAATTATTTACTTATTATATTTTCTTTTAAATATTTACTTAAAACCGTAAAAAATCATAACTATTTTATTTAATTCATAAAAATTCATAAAAAATATATATATTTGCACTCGATTTTATTTTTTTTATCCCGATCTAATTAATTAGGTCGCGAGACCAATAATTAATTAAATCGTTTGTATTTTCTTATTTAATACGTACCCTAATCAGGGTTTACAAAGATCATGCCATACACTAAAAATCTTCTTCTTCTGTGCCTTTTTCAGGATTGCTTTTTCAAATGCCTTCTGAATACGCGCCAATCTCAAAACGCGAAGTTAAGTGTTCTATTCAGTCTAATTTAAATTCTATTTGGTTTATTTTTAAAATTAGGGTTTGTTTCGCCTTCATTCTTCTTTTGCCTTGCCTCTTTTCAGGGTTAACCTAAAGGCATCCTCCGACTACCAACCATATCAGGTCAAATGCAAAAAGTTAAGTGCCCTTTATTTAAATTACTTATTTCAAATTATTGTCTCGACCTTCTTATTGTAGGGTTAGAGACGTTCGCCTCTGAATTAGCCATACACTCACCCTATTTTTGGTTTGTTTGCCTTTTCAGGGTTCGTTGATTGCCAAAGCTACGAGTTTGGTAACCCTAAACTCTAATCTTTTATTCTTTCTGTTTAATTATTACTTATGTCAAACCCTACTAAGGGATCCGCTGGTTTCATTGTCCCCTTCCCCATATTATTGTTGTTCTTGCCTTATATTATCTGCGTGGTTAGTAAAATAGGGAGTGGCAACCATGAATTGAATTTAGAATCGCTAATTTACAAGATAAATAACTGAATCGAATCACGTGATTGGTGCACACACGCACGCTTTTGGGTAACCCTCTCTGTTGCCTTGTTGCCTGTTGCCTGTTGCCTTGCTGCCTTGTGTTTTTGCAGAATAGCCAGTCCCTCGAATATGAGGATACCTCAGCCATGTTGCCTCGATAAAAGGTCATGAGACCCTAAAATGATGCTGCCTTCGATACACTAACATGACCTCGACCCTCGGAAGTTGCCCACGGAAAAGGCTGAGGTATCTTCTGGTTGCCTACGAAAAAGGCTATCCTGATCATTCCCTTTAGACTACCTGCCTCTCTATGGCATGGGTCAGTCTTTGGGCGAATGATATCTCGACGACCCTTCAACCTCCAAACGAAAGGCCTACTGCCCTCTTATGGCAAGGATAGACCCTTTCATTCTGAAAGGCTAAAAAGTGACCTATCATCTGAGTTTAAGGTAATTGCCCCTAATTGCCTTGCAATGCTCAATTTTCATATTCTTTCTCACAATTCTTCAAAGAACTGGCTACGCTCATTTACGAGCTAAAGTCCACTTTTTTCCTTCATCTACTTTTTCTAAAGACAAACGAGCAAGCAAAGCAATTAAGAGCCCATGGCAAACCATGGATGCAAAGGGTGCCTTACACCTTCCATTTGCATAAATTACCCCCCGAACTTAGATTTCTTTAAAAAAGGTTTTTTTCTGTTTCTTTTTGCCTTTCTGATTTAGTTTGGATAAAATAAAAGTCGGTGACGACTCTTGCTTACCGCGACATTTCGATCGATAAAAAAGTCAGTTCACCGTATTACACATACATACATACATACATACATACATATATACATACAAAATTCAAGTATTATGTTCACGCAAAGAATTGCTTCTAAATTCATCCAAACATATTCAGAAAATTCATGACAATTCATGATAAATCAATAGCATACAAGATCCAGTCCAGTTCATCAAAATATAAAATTTCACAAAGCAGACCGCGCTAAGCGCCCCCCACCCGCCCTAAGCCCGCTCACAAAAAACCAGAAAATTCATGAAATAGCCAAAATTCACCATAAAACCCACGATTTTCAACATAAAACCCATCCAAACAGCCAAAACTCATGAAATATAAGCATTATAACATGTATTCATCATATATCATCAATTACTAACATCAAAACATGAATTAATCATCAATTTCATGGATTCTCAACAAAACCTAACTTGTAAAAAATCTAGAATTGAAATCCCCAAATCCTACACATGTTAATACCCATTACTCATACATCATATACCCCATAATAAGATGAAGACTCACCCTTACCTTAGTTAAAGTTCTCTTCTAGGGTTACTCTTCTCTTCTCCCTTTCTCTTCTTTTCATTTTTGTTCACTACTCTCTCTAACTTTCTATTTGTCTCTTGTTTTGTCACTACAAGAAAATTAGTACATTGCAACGGTTTATTCTGGCATGTTACAACGGTTTAAACCGCCACAATCGACATTTCCATCGGAATCCATAACGATGATGTATTCAACAACATGACTGGTAAGGTGCCCCTATTTCCTAGTAGGTTGGGAAACCCGACCCATGAAAGACAACACGTGGACCCGAAATTCGAACGATTCCTATAGCAGCAAGTGGACCCGCCTAACGATTCCTTGAGTTCCTTTAAGATGAATTTCATAGTTGTATTATTTGAAATTTAAGAAAGAAAGAAAAATTGAAGATAGGTTTAGTAATTAGGGGGTACTAATTTAGTTTGAATCTCTAGTAAGGAAAACAAGAAGAGTGGAAAAAATAACCTGAGTTAGAAACGTAGAAGGAGGGCGCGATGCTTCTTGATGGTGATCATCACGATAAATTTTGTTGAGATATTGGGAAACTAAAATTCAACTTGTGCAAGTGGACTTGTAGTATGTAGGGATTTAAGAGACTAGATTTTAGGGTTTTAGAAAAATTAAAAGTGAAATGATTTGGGATTTAAGAGATTTGAGATGTTAAGAAAGGGATAACGAGGACAAGAATAAGGGGGAAGGGTTAGCGGGGTACAGGAGAATGGTTTAGGCGTTACAAGAAAAAGGAAAGACAAATTATCAAAACCAGCAAATGTTTTAGCACGGTAGAAAATAAGAAGGCGGTTTAGCACCGTCGTGGCACAAATTTGTAAATGGGCTTCTCCATATTTGTTAAAAAAATTGAGGCAGTTGCCCATAAATGTCGTGAAAAGTGTCGCGAATATTAAGTGGGGACAGTTATCATGTAAGGGTCGCAATCTAAGTGTCTCAAATCAACAAATTTCTTGTAGTGTGTTAAAACCTTATTGGGCTTACTAAAACTACTTAATTCACTTAATGAGCTTACTAAAACATACCCTCACCTTTACTCTTTCTAACACACTATTAGGCCCAATCACATATATATTCACAAAATCACATCATTTATTAATTACTATATCACATAAAAAATTAATAAAATAACTAATAAATAAAAAATTGGGGTGTTACACAGACGACTGGTGTTACCTGGATCAGAAAAACGATTAGATTGGTTGTATATGTTGTGGTGGTAATGAGCATAGTTCTCTTTAAGTAATGGAGAGTGTATATGACTTAGAGTTTATCATTTATCCTCTTGGGGAGAAGTATTTAAAGAGGCTAATTCACCCAGTGAAATTGCAGTCGGAGTATCCAACTAAGTCACAATCCACTCCCTTGGGGTAGCATTAACTCATTTGTTGGGTGTCAGAGAGATATCTCATAATGTGCATTTGACAACACTGAGACGTGGTTCTCTTGGGGTATGCTTGAGAACATGCACACATACATACAACAAATATTATGTCATAACGAGATGCAACTAGTAAATAATAGAGCCTATCATACCTCGATATTTTCTATCTTTAACTGGTTTTTCGTCTTCGTCTTTGTTTAGGTAGCATGAGGTTGACATTAGGGTTGATATTACTTTGGATTTCCATATCAAATCTCTTTAACAACTCTTTACACTATTTATCTTGATTTATAAATGCCCATCCTTTTGTTTGATGATTTGAAGTCCTATAAAGTATTTTAGTTCTTCCATCATAGACATTTTGAACTTGTTCTGCGTTCTTTCAAAGAATTCCTTGCACAAGTATTAATTAGTAGCACAGAAGATAATATCATCAATATATATTTGAACTAATAAAATGTTATGCTCGTTTTTTTAGTGAAAAGAGTTTTTTCAACTTGTCTTCTATGGAAAAAAAATATAGATTAAGCTCAAACTTTATAGGTATGATCTATATGATATTATGTTTCAATCCAACGGTTGAATTTAAAAAATATTAATTCAAAATGTAGTTATTGAATGAGTGTAACTCGTGGTGTAACTCTTCGGGTGTAATTTGATCCCTCCTCTATATATATATATATATATATATATATATATATATATATATATATATATATATATATATATATATATATATATATATATATATATATATATATATATATATATATATATATATATATATATATATATATATATAGAGAGAGAGAGGGGGGGATGTATCACGTATGAGGATTATTTAGATAAGAGGATTAAATCTTGACCATTGGATGATTGGATTTTTTTAAATGTTCATCCAAACCAAATATCATATATAATAGTTAGCATTTAATCCTCTTATCTCTTATTTAAAAAGTCCTCCTACTTTATATATAGAGAGAGTATATCATATAAGAATGTCTTTTTATATGAGAGTGTAAGAATGAATCTGATCATTAGATTTTAAAATAAATAGTAGAGATTATGTGTGAATCTTTTTTCTCTCTCCTATATCTATTATTTTTATAATGGAGGGGAGAGAAAAAAAGTTCACAAATAATCTACACAATTTATTTTAAGGTGAATTCTTATCTACCCAACTCAAAAAGTTGGGTAAGGTTACCTCCTTTGTAAAATACTTTGAAAACAACAAACATTTATAGTATTTTAATAAATAATTAATTGTGTTAAATGAGATGGAATCATGTGATTGTTTGGAGGTACACTACCCAACTTTTTGTGATGGGTAGAGAAGTTTTCCCCATATATATATATATATATATATATATATATATATATATATATATATATATATATATATATATATATATATATATATATATATATATATATATATATATATATATATATATATATATATATATATATATATATATATATATATATATATATATATATATATATATATATATATATATATATATATATATAGGGAGCATATCAAGTGAGAGCATTTTATAATGAGAGATGAGAGGAATAAATAGCAACCATTAGATTCATCAAGAGAGAGAAATTAATAGTCACATTAATGCATTAACCTTCTCTCTCTTGATGAATCCAATGGTTAATATTTATTCCTCTCATCTCTCATTTTAAAATGCTCTCACTTGATATGCTCCCTATATATATATATATATATATATATATATATATATATATATATATATATATATATATATATATATATATATATATATATATATAAAATCACTTATCCTTAAATTGATGATACATTATTTGATCCGATCACTATGTAGCCATTGTATAGTTGTCGGTGGTGATCCAAATTTATAATTATTCAATCAAACAATTTTGATTTAATTTAGAAAATTAATCCAAACTTCAGATCTATTCTTATTGAATCTAAATAATCATCAAATTGTAATATAAAATTTGATCCAATAAATTTATGCAAGAGGCTCTGATACCACTGTTGATAATTAGATGCATTAAGCAGAATTGCATAGAATGCTTTACTAACATCTAAACGAAGGATCTATTGCATAAATCAATTGGATTAGGAATTAAAAAGAAAATGGTTATCTCTTGATGCATGTTCAAAACCTTTTTTCTGCAGAAATTAAGAGCCTCACTTGAAACTCCTCTTATATATCAACTGCTAGATTGAAGATGAAAGACTTTAGGAGAAATTTAACAAAGCTTCATTTTTCTGGAGAAAGTGGAATTGCATTATGATTTTTAAAAGAAAAACAAACTCCTACTTATAATCCACAAATTAAAATTATATTTAATTCTAATAAATTTACAAATAAATTTATCCATTAAGATTCTATTTAATTTGAATAAATTTACAAATAAATTTATCCTTTAACTAACAATAACTCCTTATTATTAATCAACTCTAAAAGTATATCTTATATAATTTTATATTAAATACTTTATATATAACAACATAATCTATACAAGAATGACATGTTCTTATACAAAAATCTTCCATGTATATTGGTTAACATTTGTAACATAACCAAATTTCTCTAAACTTCAACTTTGGCATGGATAGGAACAAGCTCCAAGGTCTGTTCATCAACAATACCATCTCTCTTATCCATTTCGGATGGAAGCAATCCTTCATAAGGTCCTACATTAGGAATAAGAAAAACCAAGACAAGTGTAACAAATCTAAGAATGTCCCTTATAAGAACAGCCAACCATAGGTTGTTAAAATCACTTCTGGTAATATGAAGGACATGTAGAAGTAACCCTCCGCCCCATTTGGATATAAGCGCACCAATGCTATCAATACACATTAAAAGAGCAAAAAATGTTCCTTCAATTCCTAGAGGACATAGTTTTGCGCTCAGTACCATCATTGGCATCCACCTTATTTTGCCTGTGATTCTAACAGCGGTTTCTTCGAGGACAACAAAAACGTAGTCAGGGATTCCAATTTTCAAATTCCAACGGAGAACGAAGATCAAGTCCAATACACCTGATACTGCATATAGGAGTTGTGCATAGAATACTAGGCTTCTGAATGTGTAGTTTTTTAGATACTTGTGGTAGATTAGAACACCTATTATTGAAGCCACTGCTCCAATTGCATAGATTACTCCAACAAACTCCTGAATATGCATAGATAAGAGAGCAAAACTCAATTAGAAAAATAAATGGTTTTGAAAAAATTGTCACTTCTTAAGTTTCATTATGTATAAGTTATCTCTGCTGCTGCTCTTCAACAAAAAAATAAAATGCATTCAAATTGTTTTCAATTAAGCTGTTTTGATAAGTTATTTTAGAGAGTTCATAAAAATAAACTGAAAACAAATTATCGACATGCCATAAGCATTTTCCATAAATTCTTTCTAACAGCCTCTGCAAGTGCTTATGATATCACGCAAATTCAAATAAGCAATTACAAACAAGTCCCCAGTGATTTGCAAACAGAATATGGGATTGGGATTGCCTGTACCTTATCTTAATTGAATACAAATTGTAAGTTCGGTAAATCTGTCGCAACCATCTTCATTAGCCAAGGTCTTAACTGCAGTGACTATTAACTGCGAAAAATCTACTTCTCAAAATTTGAGAATACAGTCAAGAAAATCTTATTAGTCACTGCAGTTAACTAATCTAAGCAATTGAGTACAAATTGTAAGTTTCGAAATTCGGTATCAATTGTGTGATAGTCATAGATAGTTGAGATATTAACAGTGGTGACTACTGATCATATAAAATCAATTTTCCAAAACATGAGAGGTACCTGAGAGAATGCAGGACCGGCTTTCGAATCAGTATACCAGTAAAAATGACCTTCATGAGTAGTTACATTAAGAGAAAGAGAAAGGAACATGTAAAGTGAGGGCTTCCATGCTTGAGGATACTTTATTGTTTTGTACATGCTTCTAATTATCATTCCCGCATTCTTCATCGCTCCCTGCAAAATCCAGCTTGTTTAGTTGGATCATCAACCTAATTTAATTTAGCATTTACTAAGTTTAAGGAGGAAAAAAACTTACAAAAAACATGTAACTGATTTGATTCATGTAACTGATTCACTTTGTTCAAATAGAATCATGTAAATTTCCTAACCTGCTTCTTTTCATTATGCAACCCATTGGCTTTCTTTTCATAGATAACAAAACCCAGCACAATTGTCAAAGCAGGAAAAACTGCCATAAGACCAAATGACCCCTAAAAAACAACAGAAACATCCCATTCAGACATTTTTACAAACAGTTGGTGGAAATTAATTACAAGAACAAAAGAACACATTTTTACAAACCTGTGGACCAAGATGATGAACAAAGAATCCACTAACAAGATACCCAATAAGAGCACCCGAACCCGAACACAACCCACAAAAACTCTGCAAATCCGGAGCCAACCTAGGAACCTCAATACTTTTCCTTGCAATACACGCATCAATAGTAACACCCGCAATAGCAAGACTAGCAAAAACACCAAGAAAACACATCAACGCCGCAACAGCAGCAAGCTTTCCTTTCACCGCAACAACCAAAGCAGACACCAATCCAACAACTCCGGCGAGGATAAAATACGGCCGGCGACGGTAACCCAGTAACGGAAAAGCATCAGTAAGAATCCCCCAAATGGGTTTGAGAATCCATGGAATGAAGTAAATACCAACGTAGAGTTGAACGGTGGAAGGTTGGATTTTTTGAATGTCTTTCCAGTAATAATCTGAAACGAGTTTGAAGAATGAAACGGAGAAGCCTTGACCTATGCCGTAGATTATGAAAATTCCAGCTATGAAAGATGGGTTGAGGTGACGTGTTAGCATTGTTAGCCATTCAATTGGTTGTGTTAGGATTGAAATGAATGAGTTTTTGGTTTTATTTGTTGTTGTTTGATCTTGTTGAGTTGACATGGTTGAGGTTGTTGTGTTAATAGTGAAAGCTGAATTTGATCATGTTTTGGATTTAGAGGAAATGGATCTGAAAGATGGAAAGAGAAAGGTTTGTGGTGTGACTTGAAAAGTTAAGATAAGAGGTGGTTGAATTTGGGAGGGAGTGGTAGTTGAACTCAAATTATTAATTGGTGCATTTAAAACGTGCTTTTTATGTAAAGTATGCTGCCAGAATGTCATCACTAGTAGAGCTGTCAAATGGGTCGGCCTAGCCCGCTTCGGCCCGGTGGGCCAATGTGTTTAAACGGGCTGATCGGCCTGGCCCGATTGTTTAATGGGCCACATAAAATGAGCCGACCCATTTTTCAAAAGCCCGTGCGGCCCAATGGACTAGTCCGACCCATATTTTAATATTATAATTTTAATTTTGTAAAAAGGATGTAATGGATAAATGCAACACAAAATAAGTATAGAGTCATCATAAACGTATATAAGTGATGTTTAAAATATTTAACCATTAATATATATATATATATATATATATATATATATATATATATATATATATATATATATATATATATATATATATATATATATATATATATATATATATATATATATATATATATATATATATATATATATATATATATATATATATGAATACCAAAAAATCATCCATGTAAAAGTACAAAGTAACTTAATATTATCATCAATACTTATCAAATTTTCTCTCCATCTCACAATCATTTCCTTGATCACATCATCTTTAAAATATATCTTCATCCTCTTTAATTTTTCTTTATCACTTGAAAACACATTTATGAAATCATATCTTATCTCAATCTTTTTTATCCAAAATTTACCAAAATCTTTTTTTAATGGGCCAGCCCGAAGCCCGCTTGGCCCGACCCAGCCCCGCCCATAAAAAACATAGGTCCGGTGGACTGGCCCAAAATGACAGGATCATGTTTTTTAAGGTATTTTGCGACCCGACCCGTACTAAATTGTAGGGCTTATGGGTCGACCCGATAGGTCGAGTCCATTTTGACAGCTCTAATCACTAGTGAAAGACGCAAAAAATATCTTTATTTTGTAGAACAATGAGGTCCTCATAAGTTATATCTATTTATTTAATGCAAAACTAATAAAAAACCCGTGCGATAACGTATATCAGATTATCATTTATAAAATATCAATTTATTTTTCAATTGGTTGCTATTCATATAGTTATAAATATAGGCTAATGATACACACTTGTTTTTTAAGCATTGATCTGTACTTATAATAAATCGTACAACTGATTCTCTAACTTCAATTTTATTAAACAGTAGCAAAAGAAAGATTTAAAAGATGGACACTAAAACTCACAACCTACAACTGGTATCTCATAGATACGTTCACATCTACCCGTGAATCAAGATGAGTTAACAAACACCAGTTGAATCCATATGAGTTAATTCTAAGAATTTATTAGACATATTTTAGATATTATCTTATTTTTCAAACTTAAAATGTATGACATTAGCCCATCAAATTTCAGTTTTAAAACTTTCTTATTATAGTATATTTACATTTTTTACGATCTACGTTGTATGATAGCTCCCCGTTCAACTCTCATTAGATTGTATTTACATTTTTTACAAACATAAAACGTATGACAACACCCCATCAAAATATAATAAACTTTATAAAATATGCTAATGCGTATGCAACATGGAGATTAATATCAAACCTATAACCTAATCTTCAGTAACATTCTTAAAAATAATCATATATAAATTTATTGTAAAATTTTATAAAAAAAAATATAAGTTAAAAAACCAAAAAATATCATCAATTATATATAATTTCGCCAATTTTATTTATTATAATCAACTATTAAATTCAGAATTAAAAAGTTTTTAAATACATTATAATAAATTATAATAAATATATGTTGTTTATCTAAGTTTTAATTAAGAAATAAATTGATACTGTACTATTATATTTTAACCATTTTAACATGACACAATTATATATAAGTTCACTATATATCAATTGGGTATATGACTAATAAAAAATATTTTTTATATTATTTTTATCAAAATTATTTTAAATATTATCTTTCCCATCTTAATTTTATTATTTATTTTGAAAAAAATCAAGCTCTTATTTAAGATTAATATTTTTGCATTTTAAATTTAAAAATAATTAAGAAAAATTCATTTTATTCATTTGATTTTTATCAAACTTGATATTCTGATTTTGTAACAATATTAATATGTTTTTGTGAATTTTATGGTTAGTGAAATATTGATTTTAACTAAATGCACTTAATTAATTTAATTGAATATTTAAAATTTATTACTATACTTATTTATTATAAATAAATTATTCCATAACTGTTAATAGAATAAAGAGGTATTGTATAGCTATTTGATTTTTTTTTTTACAAAAGAAAAACTATATCATTTCATTAATAATAATATTCTGGATACATATTGGAATATCAGTAAAATTGTGAAAACTAGCTAGGGATGGAGCCACCCGTGCAAGAGCATGAGCAACCTCATTGGCTTGTCTTCTAACGAACTTAACATGAGAGTTCCTTAAGGAGAGAGTAATTAACCTTCTACAATCATTGACGATAGCTCCAAAGTCCGAGTCGTTTGGCTTCACAGAGATCACACCATCGACAACTTGCTTTGCATCTAATTCAAAATCCATATTATCAAAACCCAAATTGATAACCCACTTTATAGCTGACAACAGTCCTATGGCTTCTCCTATAGTCACTTCAGTACATGGGGAGAACCATTCTGTTCTAGCTGCAATAAACTGACCCGCATCATTTCTAATACAAATACCAATGCCTACCTTATTCTGGGAGAAGGATGCATCAATATTGCACTTGAGACGACCAGCAGAAGGTTTGCACCACCTAGTAACAATTGACCGAGGATTGTTAATCTCACTGTTTTGGCGATGTTGTTGAGCATTTTTCCATCCCGCCAAAAGTTGAGCCGCTCGCTGACATATTACCTCTGTCGGTTCTTCCGCGGAATTCCAAATATGATTATTTCTCCCTTTCCAAATGCTCCAAAGAATGACGGAGAACAAAGATAGATTATCATGATTTGAAACCTGCAAGAAAGAAAAAATAACAGAAGCGAACGTCCCTCCATTGCTAATACATTGTTGCAACATGGGCCATAGCCCCACTTTAGTCCAACACTCGATACTTTTGGGACACTGGAAGAAAAGATGGTAGGAATTTTCCTCATTATTACTACAACCAACAAAACTTTTCATTATACATTAATTGAAAACATTATGTTTATCCATATCATGCATCAACCTACGATGTATGACAACTCCCCCTTAAATTACAAACCTATGATGTATGATAACTCCCCGTTTAATTACAAACCTCCAAACATAAAATGTATGACAACATCCTATCAAAATATAATAAACTTTGTAAAATATGTTCATGCAAATTCAACGTGGAGATTAAAATCAAACCTATAACCTAATATTCAAAATAATAAAAAATATTAAACATATATAAATTTATTGTAAAATTTTATTAAAAAAAATGAGTTAAGAAACCAAAAAATATCATCTATTATATATAATTTCGCTAATTTTATTTGTTATAATCAACTATTAAATTCATAATTGAATTTTTTTTAAATAAATTATGATAAATATTTATATGTTTATATGTTGTTTATCTAAGTTTTAATTAAGAAAAAAATTGATATTGTACTATTATATTTAAACATTTTTAATATGACACAATTATATATGACTAATAAAAAATATTTTTTATATTGTTTTTTTCAAAATTATTTTAAATACTATCTTTCCCATGTGTATTTTATTATTTATTTTGAAATAAATCAACTTCTTGTTTAAGATTAATATTTTTTGCATTTTAAATTTAAAAATAATTAAGATAAATTTATTTTATTCATTTGATTTTTATCAAACTTGATATTCTGATTTTGTAACAATATTAATATGTTTTTGTAAATTTTATGGTTAATGAAATACTGTTTTAACTAAATGCATTTAATTAATTTAATTTTTTATTTAAAATTTATTACCATACTTATTTACTATATTTAAATTATTCCATAACTATTAATAGTATGAAGAGATATTGTATAGCTATTTGATTTTTATAAATTATTTTTTAAATATTGAGATATCAAAATAAGAGATATATATAGCTATTTGATTTTGATAGCTATACATTTAAAAAGATTTGTATCAAAATAAGTTTAATGAAAAGATACTCATTTTTTAAATGTTTTGATATTGAAAATCAGTATTTATTTTTAAATTAATCCATAACATTTAAATCAAATAGCTATAACATGACATTTAAAATAAAATATGTTATGATCTTTAAATTATTTCATAACATTTAAGAATCAGTATCTTTTCATTAAAATTATTTTGCCATAAAAATCAACTTATTTTTAAATGTATAGTGTTGAAGCAGTAAAGCGGCAAGCAAAAAGTAATAGGTTTAGTATTACTGGGTGATATATGTTATATCGTATCGTAGTCCACAGAGATTGGTAGAGAAAAACTGTCGTTCAAAGTTCTCGTATTCTAAGTTTCATGATTGGGTTTGCGAAAGGTAAATGCGGAAAAAGTAAATAAAGCAAATAAACAATTTTAATAGTCTAAGAGAAATAGTTATGAAATTGCATTTCGTTCTACCCGTCGAATACTTAAATTTGAAAATCTATCGCTCAACACTCACAATACGCATCAAAATCACCGGGCATCATGCGAGACGCCACATCAGTGTCCATTTCTGCAACACCAACGAAAGATCAACCGTACTGTTCACATCAACGATTTCTCCACCGACACAAACAACATTGAGGCATTAAACTCGATACACATTACGATTATTAGCCCCAAATCTATTTCTACAATTCAGAAACTAATAGTTATCATTCATAATCAAGATCTATGATGTCTATTTCTACAACAACACAAATTCGAAGCATTTAAGCAAAAAGATCAAGAACAACGACAACGATGATTTGTAAAGTGAATATATAAACGATCCCAAGATCAACAAATGTATATACAAGAGAGGAAAAATATACATACAAAATCCACCATTGGAATGGAACATAGGGAAGAAGGAGATGAACCGGAAACTTTCACCGTGTTAAATCAATCGAGACAAATCCATAGCCAATTGACAAGATGTAGCACCCAATGGTGTTTTCTAAGCCTCTAAACTATAAAAAATGGATCAGAGCCACTCCAAGGGGGAAATGGATGATAAAAACCTAAAAAAATATGTTCTAAGCTATTTATACAAAACTGAAAAATCATAGACCGCGATGTAAAAAACCGCGCTAAGCACGCTTTCATTTATTGATCAAACCGCCTTTTCTGATGAGCGCGCTAAGCCCCAAAAACCGCGCTGAGCGCCGAAAACCCGCGCTAAGCGCCAAACCTTCTTCCAGACCAAGCTCTTTTAGCTCCTAGACCGCGCTAAGCGTCCTCAATAGAACAGCAAATTTTATTTCTTCAAAAACACGTTCGCAGCTGTGCCTTCGACACTTTATTCCTCGAAGCTCCGAATACGCTGAAATACCTACAAAAAGACAACAAAGCTATCAAACAGAACATATTTACATGAAAACGTAACAAAACACAAATGATACAAATATACACTAAAACGGAGAATTATTCAAACGGTATTAACAAAAAATTCTCCCAAACTATTTACATACATAAAATAACTACATTTGGCACTTATCAAATTCTCCCAACTTGAATTTGTTTGTCCTTAAACAAGGCCAAACACTCAAATCGCAAAAGTAAAAATCCAAAGAATCAAGAATCAACAAGATTTGGAAAAATGAAACAATTGTACGTTTCAAACGAAAACGTACGAACAAAGTAAATACTTACCACAATCCTACAACGACAACATGAAAACGAAACAGATCCTAAGTACAATTATCATACAAAACATTCTAAAACAAAACAAGCTCAATCACGAATCACGCATAGCAAAAATTCATCGGTAGATGAAAAATACCGAAAGGTGAGGACTTTGACACACACCCAACAATCTTGCAAACAAAAGACAAAATTATGCGTTCATCCAAAAACAGTATAAAAAATGCAATGACACGAATCACAAGGGCTTTCAAGGTTGTAATGTGGCTCGGTTAACAAACAAGTGATAAGTCCTAAAGATAAACGAAACAAAAACTTGCCTAAACCTAAGGGAGTAATTACTTCCAAAAAGTTTCAAATAATACAATTTCAATCCAAATTTCTTCTTCCTCACAAGTTGTCAAACCAAACACAAAACTTATTAGGACAATCTTATTATACTACTCTTTTTGTTATTTTCTTTTTCCAACTTTTTCTTTTTTTTTTTTTCTTGCTTTTTCTTTCTTTTTCACTTTTTTTCTTTCTCTTTTATTTTCACAACCATATACCAACCACATCATAAAGAGGCAAACATCCTCTCCCCAACTTGAATCCAACCACAATATACATTGAATACTCCCTACTTTATAAGGCAAGGTAAAAATACAACTAAATATCATAGTTGAGGGTTCAAGAAAACAAAGAATCAACATCCATACACAATTGAAAATCAAACGCTCCTAGACAAGTATTAATCAAAAGCAATATGGACATTGACAAAAAGGCTCAAAGGGGTTACTAATGGTCACACACTCACAAGGTGAATTGATATTTGGCTATGGTAGTTGTGCTCAAAATCAAACAAGTGTCTTGATCACTTTCGTGCATTCACAAAATCAATACAAACGAAAGATTAAAAATAATAATATCCAGTTAAAACAAGAAATGCCGGTCACTCGCATATGTATACAATGGAAAGCCACCTCACATTTATGGTAAAAAAGGGGAAACTAATGTGATTGAAGTCATGAGCAAGTTATGCAAAAAAGATGAATAATATGAAAATTGTACAAATGAAGAGTCTCCTAAACATGTTATGCTATAGAAAGCGATAAATGAGTACCTTGCTATGTACAAATTCGAACAATCATTACCGCACGCATGTTGAATCAATCAAAATTGGAGAATTACCAAATACGACTTCAAGTAATCAGGCCAAAACTTTGAGTCTAAACAACAACAAAAGAATTAACACATATTACTAATAATTACTACACTATAAGGCCTTGGTGGAAGTGGGAAAAAGGAGAGCCGAGTGAACCATTAAAAAGAGTTCACTGGACAAAACTCCCAGGCCGCGCTAAGCGCGCTACACCAGAAAAACAAAACCAGTCCAGCAGACCAATTTTTCAGTGCAGCCTCCACTTAACATTTATACATCTCATTTACAAAAAAACAGAAAAAATAAAATCGTTGGGGTGCCTCCCAACAAGCGCTCGTTTTACGTCGTTAGCTGATCGCGACTTTACGTGTCTATAAATCTGATAACTGCAAGTGCACAGTCGTGTCGTGTAGTTTTAAAAGATATCGAATCCACAGGGACTATGAATCGATCTACCGTTATCTAAGGTTACTATGTAAAGCTAGGAGTACTAAAATTTCGATTGTTCCTAAGGGAAAGTGATTGTGAGAGAATAAAGAATAATAATAAAAGACAGGTATCAGTATGTATTTCGTTTAACTAAAGGTAATCCGAAGGTCCATTGGCTTTTGCATAATTAAATTAAAAATCTTTACTAATTGCAATTGGTTAAAAATCCTCGTCTCAAACTTTCGCTCTGTTGAGTCAGACTACTATCCTAATCCTAATGTACGCTTTCGCCATCCCATTAGATTTTAGAAGAGCTTTTTGGAAACAATGTAATTAATAAAATGCCTATTTTACGAGGTCGTTATCTATTTAAATCTCCTAATCTCAAACTTTCGCTCTGTTGACTCGGAACATGCTAATATCCCTAACGTACGCTTTCGCCATCCCGCTCGAGTGTAAAAACAATTTTTGAAAATAAATAAGTTCCAATTAGTTTTAATACGCTTTCGCCATCCTTAAAACTAATGTCCTATGTCTACTATCCAGTTAAAGATCTCAAACTTTCGCTCTATTGATTTTAACCTTTGACCGTCCTAATCCCTCAAACTTTCGCTCTATTAGTTTTAAGACTTACTAATCAAACTAGACATATAAACCAAAAATAAGTGATAATTAATAAAACATAATTTAAGCCAATTTATTTCGGATCCCTACGGTTAACTTACTCTACATACCGACACCTTTAATATTTTAGCCAGACATATCAATACGATTAAACATGCATAAATCGGTTCGGTTCATAATAATAAGCATATTAAATGGCATATAATATATCATGCAAATAAATAATATAAATAAGGCGGTAAATAAAAAACCTGAATTAAAATAAATCTGGATTGAATTGAATCTTGAAGTACTCGAACTTCCACCACAGGTTGGCTGGATCGTTCTTCGGAATTTAAATGGCAGAAAATAAAAACAAGGAAAATAAAGCGATAAACCTAACGTAAGGCTAGATCTATGAAAAGTTCACAACAATTTCCAGTGTAGAAATCGTTGTGAGAAAATAGACGGTTAAATGAAAGCAGAATAAGGAAAAGCAGTTCGCGGTACAATTTCGGCAGCACTTCGTTGGCAGGAAATCGGACTCCTTGGAAGTGGGATAGCAGGTCCTATTTATAGGAGGAGGTTTGCAGTTGGAATCCGTGAATTGAGGAACTTTCTGCAGACTGGGCGTGGAGACGTGGGTCTCCGTTTCTTCAGGAAGACTTGAGACGTGCGTCTCAAGTGGAGAAAATCTTGGGCAGTTGGAGACGGGCGTCTCCTCTTGGTGACGTGGCTGAAGAGAACGTGGAGACGTGCGTCTCCACTTGCTTGCAGGTCTGGGCCACGCGCCTTTTGATTCATGGTGGGCTGAATATCTCTTTTGGGCCTTTTGGGTCCTAATTGCACCCTTCTTTCACTTCAGCACTCCCTTTTCATCTTTTAGGCATAAATATTGGTCATTTAAGCTCAATTTTCTTTCCTTTTCGCAAATAGTCGAAATTGAAGTGTAAAACCTGAAATAAAGCAAATACACGCGTAATATCATAATAAATTAACATAATAAACGGAAAATGCTATAAATATCTATGGATTTTAGGCTAAATATACGATATAAAATCGTGTTATCAAATTCCCCCAGACTTGAACCTTTGCTTGTCCTCAAGCAAAATAAGAAGATAAAGATAAATGAAACACACTTCCACCACGTCGTTCAGTCATACTTAGCTACATAGTGTTCTTATTCGGAAATAACGAATCTTAGCGATAAACCTATAGTAACAACACTAAACAACTCCCAGTATGCATACCAATCCGAATCATGCCATTATAGCTCGACCTATTTGACTTGTCATCATGTTTCACCCTTTTCATTCGCGCGCAATCACATTAAGCCCATTATCTTGACACGCACATAGCAGAGTAGTCGGTTAGTGACTATGATCCTTCTCATGGAGTTCTGGCACAATATGTGGTATACTCCTTAGCATTCACTTGTAGATTGTGGGGAATCGGACAATAGTCCTTCCTACCAAGTTCATTACCAGATGACTTCTGAACCAATCGACAGTGAGTTTTTAGATTCTTTGTATATGAGATTTGCGACCGTTAGGTTAAATGATCTTGTGAGGATCACCTTACTTAGTAGGCACATTTCTTCTTATAGCTGAACACATAATTATTATGAGGATCATACACTTATATTCATCGACTCTCTGCGTAGTTTGTATCTAAGACGGTGCCGACTGCTAGAATAAACTACTAAGGGTTATTTCAAAACTTAAAGTCGATGGTTTTGGTATAACGGGTATTCAAATCGGTTATGTATACTCGGGGGTTTTAGAGTGTTGCGATAATAAGGATATTGACTAATTCAGTTTCGGTTCGTTGAGTGATTGAGTAGCTTCGTATTTCTTGAACGTGTGGGGTTTGCGTTTATCGTTTAGGAGCAAAAATTTTTGTTATGGCTCAAGAAAATGGAAGAAATTGAAATAACTACGGAATTATACATATAAGACTTAAATTCCATAAATATTCTTTTATTGAATTAGAAAAACATTACAAGGAAGGGAAATAAACTGAAGGGAAATAAAACTAAAGGAAATATAAATAATACGACTCCCCCAGACTTAGATGATGCAATGTCCTCAGTGCATAAGAACTACTCCTCATTGTTGCGGTTTCGAGAACTGCTCGCGCCTCTTGTACGAACACGGCGACGTCTATCAGGAGAGTCATTAACACGAATGTCAAGATCATGCAAATATGTGGCAATTTCAGCGTATTGACTTTCGTTCCTAATAGCATAGTCACGGTGCTCCTGTTGCATCTCTCGGATGAGCCTAATTGTTTCAGTTTGGTTTGTCTGCATAGCTTGAACGAGTTGATCTTGGCGTTGAATAGCAGCATACATGGCTTCAAGAGTGATAGGCGGAGGGTTGTTTGGAGGAGGTTGGTTGACATCAGCTTGTCCTTGGTTGAGCTCTTCTTCATTTGCATCCATAGGTTCATTAGGATGATCAGGTTGGTTATCTTGAGGATTGTCTTCAATAAGCCTCCAACGCTGAACATAACGGATGTTGATTCTTTCAGGACATGGAAGGATGACATAAGGAATCAGAACTTTGTTGACGACCAAGGTGTATCGGCCATCATGGCGTGGCGAAACCAAGTGGGAGTCACGGCAATAGGTGAGGTCAAGTGATTGAGCAGGCATCATGAGATGAGAGAGTGAAAGGAGCTCGTCACCAAGACCTAAAGCACAGGCCAAGGAAGTAATAATTCCGCCAAACAAAAAGGGATTTGTAGCGGGGGCGTTGACACAGCCTTGGATGTGTTGGAGCATAAACGGTGCGGCATTAAAACGGATGTTGTTTAGCGCACAGTAAAGGAAGAATAGTTCATGTTGATTTACCTTGTGGTTGTTGGATCGCGCAAAAATAGTATGCCCCAAAACACGTTGAAAATAACGTATAGCGGGGTTTTGAATGTGAGAAGCATGTAGGGCCCTCCAACCAGTTTGAACTTCGCCAGTGAGGTGAAACCATAGGTCGAAGGCATGTTGTTCCCATGAACGACCATTGAGTTCTTGAAAGATATTGCGGAGAGCATTCGGTGATGTATTGAAATTCAAGTACGTAGCCACAACTTCTTGATCCAGTGTATATTCACGGTTGAACATCCTAAATTGGATGCTACCGGTTGAGAGTGGTTGATCAGAAGGAGTGTCGTAACTGAAAGAACTCAAGAATTCTAAGACGAGCGGCTCATAAGTGGGTACGAGTTCGGTACAGAGATGGTGTAGGCTAGATTTAGTGAGTAAACGGGTAACACCATCAATGAGGCCTAGAGTTTCTAGACATTCGGTGTTCACAAATTTTGTGGGAACAACCGAACGTTCGTAGAAAGCGAGGTATTTGGTTCTTTGAGCATCATTGTCGTCTTCGCGGAATATAATATTGTTAAGGTTAGGGGGTGGTCTCTCAGGACGCACACTACGGATGATTGAACGTGGAGGCATGATGAGTTTGAAGATGAAAAATAAAGATGGTATTAGAATGGTAGAAAAGAAATGGTATGAAGGTTGTGAAGAATAAGAGTGGTGGTGGTGTGGTTTTATAGTGAGGTTTGAAAATGGTGTGGTAAATGGAGAATTAAATATGGATTAATGGTGGTGTTTGAATTTTGAATAGAATAGAGAAATGGGAAATGAATGGAGTTTAAGAGGTGAATGATGGAGGATGAATGAGGTTAATGGAGTTTAAATGGAATAAATAGGGGAAGAATGAGGAAGATTGAAAGATGAATTTTGAAATTCAAATTCAAAATTCAAGAGGGAAAGAGAGTGGTCTGCGTGGTCAAACAGACTGCTGGCCTTGGGAGACGTGCGTCTCAGGCAGCCAGTCTGCTGGGGCAGAGCATGGAGACGTGCGTCTCCTGTTCCTTTGGTTCGTGTCAGCTGGCCCCACACAGATGGAGACGTGCGTCTCCTGTTGTAGGCAGGTGGGTCACGCATGCAAGTGACCAGACAGTGCTGACAGATACCATTAATAGCAAAAAGGTGTCCATCAGTTCAGAACAGTGTCGAATTTCAATACCATTAACAGCAAAAAGTGATAGCCAGGCAAATATATATAGCAGTTAATAGCAGTGTAATATAACACAACAGCAGTAGTGAATAAAATATTGCATTTTAAAATTAAATCAGTACTGAGTGTTAACAATAGCAGAATGGAAAAGTGCAGAAAAAATGAAAATCTAAACTAGAAATAGAAATTACTAAAACTAGAAATAAAAATCTAATAATCTAATACGGTAACATCTAGCCACGTCTATTGTTGTTCTGATTAGACTGAATGTGTTTGAAAACTTCGTCGAACTGAGCATTGACGGTGTCGATGAAATCGAAGAAATGCATTTGCAAAGTGTGAAGCTCGTTGCGCACATGTTGTACATCTTGTTGTAGCGCATTGATTGCTTGTTCGTGCGTATTCAGATTAGGCATTCTTTGATTCACCGATGCGGTGGATGTAGCGGGTTGTTGTTGCTCGACCTCGACATCAGTCATATCAACAGTGTGATCTTCAACGGAATCTTCAGAACGAGTTTCAGGCTCATACTCAGATACAGGCTCGTCAATAGGAAGAGGTTCATAATCAGGAATGGGTTCATCAACAGGAAGAGGTTCATAATAACCAGGAGGTGTTTCAGGTTCAGATTCAGATGCAGGCATTTCCTCATCAAAATGTTCATAAGCTTGAGGAGTCTCAGGTGATGGCTCTCTCTCAGGAATCTGACCATAGTAAAGCCAGTTGGTAGGGTTGTGCACACTTGTCCTAGGATTCGGTAAGGTGAACTGATACCAAACTTTGTTATCAATGAGCAATTCAAAACGATCAGGTCCAAGATTACCGATGATACCTCGATTAAAGCAGAAATTGATGTCCATAGAGGTATGGGTACCAAAAGGTGTCAATCTAAGCAAAGGCACTCTCATTCCTATGGCATTAGCGATCATAGTGACAAATCCGCCAATCCTAATGGGTGAAACTTCGTCTTGCGTGATGCGCTCGAAGTTTGTTAGCATGAATGCGATGGCATTGACCGGACGATTCTGAGATGTACAAAACATGATGAACAACTCTTCTCTAGTTACTTCAGTGACATTATCTGGTTTGCCAAAAATATAGTGAGCAAGGATTTTGTGAAAGTAGCGGAAAGCAGGATTGTGGATATTCTCAGATTGAAATTCATTCTCTTCAGGGTTGTCGTTTCCAGTGATCTTGCCCCAGTATTTTTCCAACTCCCAGTATGGAAGATTTTCTTCAGCTACTTGGGCGTATGCATCAGGTCCATGAGGTAGTTCTAACATTTCAGCAAAATCTCGGATGCAGAAATTAAACTCCATACCAAAGAGTCTAAAGAGAATAACTCCTTTTTTCAGCCCTTGTCCACAGTTTGGAAGATAGGTCAGGGAGCTCAGGAATTCCAGAGTGAGCTTCCGATAAGTGCTAAACTTGCGGAACAAGTGAGAACCAGTCCAACCGATTTGGTTAAGCAGGTGTAGGATGCTTTCTTCGATACCAAGCTTCACCATAGTTGGTTGGTGAGGATAGCAAGTCAATTCCATGTGTCTTTCAGCCAGCTTGTTAAATCTTGCTTCTTGTCCTCTACCACGGAACACAACTTCCATATTGTCAACTTCTTGCATCGTAGTTAGTAATTAAATGAAAAACCTAGAAGTTGAAAATATTAGGATAAGTTAGAATTAGGCTAGTGTTAATTTAAAATAAAAAAAAATTAAAATTAAGCTTAGGTAACAAGTTATAATAATAGATATAATTATAACGGAAATATTTTCTCAAATCAAGATAGTAGTTATAATTATAATAATTATTATAAGATGTATGAAAAATCAAAAATGATTAAAATTAAAATTAAAAATAGAATAAAGTTTTAAAAATGAAAAATAAAAATAAAATAAAAAATATAGAAAAATTAAAGTTCTAATAAAATAAAATAGAAGAATAAATAAATGTGGGTTGTCTCCCACCAAGCGCTTTGTTTAATGTCGTAAGCTCGACGATTTAAAAATAGAAAACTATTTTTTCGAAAAAACGGGCAGTTCGTCAAGTTTAAAAACTTCGATGTTTTCATCGTATTCGAGATGATGGTAATACTTAAGACGTTGCCCATTTACGACAAAAGGTTTGACGGTTTCGCCTTTGATTTCTATCGCTCCACTCGGAAATATGTTAGTTACTTCGAAAGGGCCAGACCATCTAGATCGTAACTTACCAGGAAATAATTTTAGCCTAGAATTAAATAAGAGCACTTTATCGCCTATGCTAAAATTTTTCCTAGATATACGCTTGTCGTGCCATTTTTTCGTTCGCTCTTTATAGATTTTGGCGTTTTCGTAAGCGTCTTGTCTAAGTTCTTCTAATTCGTTTATGTCTAGAAGTCGTTTCTCACCAGCGGCAGTGTAGTTTAGGTTTAAGTTCTTAATGGCCCAATAGGCTTTATGTTCTAGCTCTACTGGTAGGTGGCATGATTTTCCATAAACGAGTTTGAATGGGGTAGTTCCTATTGGAGTTTTGAAAGCTGTTCTATAAGCCCATAAAGCTTCATTTAGCTTGGTTGACCAATCTTTCCTCGATATAGCAACAGTTTTCTCTAATATTTGTTTTATTTCACGGTTAGATACTTCTACTTGACCGCTTGTTTGTGGATGATATGGTGTGGCTATTCGATGATTTACTCCATATTTTCGAAGGAGTTTCTCAAGTATTCTTGAAATGAAATGGGAACCACCATCGCTAATTACCAATCTTGGCACACCGAACCTAGGAAAGATGACGTTTTTGAAAAGTTTAATAACTACTCGTGTATCGTTTGTAGGAGAGGCGATAGCTTCTATCCATTTTGAAACATAGTCGACGGCTACGAGTATATATTGATTTCCAAACGATGACGGAAACGGTCCCATGAAGTCTATTCCCCAGACGTCAAATATTTCTACTTCTAGAATGCCTTTTTGAGGCATTTCATCGCGTCTTGAAATGTTTCCAGTTCGTTGGCATCTATCACAGCTTAGTACAGCAAAATAGACGTCTTTCCACAGGTTGGGCCAGAAAAGTCCAGATTGAAGGATTTTGGCGCAGGTTCTAGATGTGCTATGGTGTCCTCCACACGGTGCAGAATGACAGTGTGTTATTATGCTTCTTATCTCTTCCTCGGGTACACAACGTCTAAAGATTCCATCGGGGCCTCTTTTGAAAAGGAGTGGGTCGTCCCAATAGTAATGTTTTAGGTCATGGAAGAATTTCTTTTTCTGTTGGTAGCTTAGATCAGGAGGAAGCACACCAGCAGCTAGGTAATTTACGAAATCTGCATACCAAGGTGCGTCAGATCGGGCTAAAGCTATTTCAGCTAATTTCTCGGTTTCAGAGTTTGGATGGTATGGTTCGAATTCATTTGCTTCTAATTGGGCGATGAGTCTTTCATAAGGGAAATCATCGTCAATTGGTACTTGTTCGGGTTTCAGATTTTCCAATCGAGAGAGGTGATCTGCTACGACATTTTCAGTGCCTTTCTTATCTTTAATTTCCAGGTCGAATTCTTGTAGTAACAAGATCCATCTCAAAAGTCTTGGTTTAGCGTCCTTTTTGGTTAGGAGGTACCTAATGGCGGCGTGGTCAGTGTATATGATTATTTTGGCTCCTACCAGGTAAGAACGGAATTTGTCTAATGCGAATACGACAGCTAATAGTTCTTTTTCTGTCGTGGCATAATTCATCTGAGCTTCGTCTAGGGTTCTACTCGCATAATATATGACATGTAGTTTCTTATCCTTTCTTTGTCCTAGAACGGCTCCTACAGCATAATCACTTGCGTCACACATTATTTCGAAAGGCTCATTCCAGTCGGGAGGTTGCATAATTGGCGCAGAGATCAATGCTTGTTTAAGCGTTTGAAATGCTTCAGTGCATTTATCGGTGAAAACAAATTCGGCGTCTTTCATGAGTAGTTCAGTTAAGGGTTTGGTTATTTTAGAGAAATCCTTAATGAAGCGTCGGTAAAAACCAGCATGTCCCAGAAAACTTCTTATTTCTCTAACGGTTTTGGGAGGTTGAAGGTTTTCGATAATTTCGATTTTTGCTTTATCAACTTCGATTCCTCTATCGGATACGATGTGTCCAAGTACAATTCCTTGTCGAACCATGAAATGGCATTTTTCCCAATTAAGGACTAGGTTTACGCTTACGCATCGTTTAAGCACCATTTCAAGGTTTTCTAAACATGTTTCAAAACTTCCTCCACAGACAGAGAAGTCGTCCATAAAGACCTCCATTATTCCATCTAGGAAGTCGGCAAATATTGCCATCATGCATCTTTGGAAGGTCGCGGGTGCATTGCAGAGTCCAAAAGGCATTCGTCTATAGGCGAATGTACCATAAGGACAGGTGAATGTGGTCTTCTCTTGGTCGTCAGGGTGGATAGGAATTTGGAAAAATCCGGAGTATCCATCCAGATAACAAAAATGTGAGTGTTTAGCTAGGCGTTCGAGCATTTGATCTATGAAAGGTAAAGGGAAATGGTCTTTTCGGGTAGCTTTATTTAGCTTCCTATAGTCAATGCACATCCTCCATCCAGTTTGGGTACGTTGTGCTACAGATTCTCCTTTTGCGTTAGTGATTACAGTGACTCCTCCTTTCTTTGGTACGACGTGAACAGGGCTAACCCATTTACTATCAGATATAGGATATATTATTCCAGCTTCTAGCAGTTTTTGGATTTCCTTTTTAACCACATCGCTCATAATAGGATTTATTCGCCTTTGATGTTCCCTAGAGGTTTTACTATCGTCTTCGAGCATAATGCGGTGCATACACAGAGAAGGGCTTATACCTTTCAGATCTGATATGTTGTATCCTAAAGCGGTAGGGTATTTTCTTAGGACATTAAGTAATTTTTCAGTCTCGGTTCGTCCCAAGTTGGCGTTCACTATAACTGGTCGGTTTAGTTCTTCGTCTAGAAATTCGTATCTAAGATCGGTAGGAAGTGTCTTCAGCTCTATAGCAGGTTTCTTTGGTCCAGGTATAGGATCAGGGGTTAAAGCTAAGCATTCACTCAGGTGGTTATCTTGATATTCCTCACGCCAGTTGTCATCTTCAAAAATTGGCGGCATAGGAATTCTTAGGGTTTCGGTTTCCTTATTTGGTTCGGATTTTATTTCCTTGACACACTCGTCGATTATGTCAGCAGAACAGCATGTGTCAATTATAGAAGGTGCTTTTAGGAATTGGGAAAGGATAAATTCTATTTTCTCTTCTCCTACTTCGAAAGTAAGCTTTCCTCGCTTTACATCTATAATTGCACCAGCGGTCGCTAAAAATGGTCTTCCTAAAATGATCGGGATGTTAGAATCTTCTTGGATATCCATAATGATGAAGTCAGTCGGGATGTAGAATTGACCTACACGAACAGGGATATTCTCTAACATTCCTACAGGATATTTGACTGAACGGTCTGCTAGTTGAAGAGACATTCTTGTTGCTTTAAGCTCACCTAGATTGAGTTTCTTACAGGTCGAAAGAGGCATCAAACTAACACTAGCTCCTAAATCGCACAAGGCTTTCTCTATGATGGTTTTTCCAATTACGCAGGGTATAGAGAAACTACCAGGGTCTTTCAGTTTTGGAGGCATGTTGTTTTGGATGATAGCGCTACATTCAGCGGTAAGCGTTATAGTTTCGTTATCCTCGAGTTTCTTTTTGTTTGATAAGATTTCTTTTAAGAACTTAGCGTACGAAGGCATCTCAGTTATGGCTTCTGTGAATGGTATGGTTATGTTTAATTGCTTCAGAAGTTCTACAAATCTTTTAAATTGCGCTTCGGTTTTTGATTTGGCTAATCTTTGAGGGTAAGGAATTGGTGGCTTGTAAGGTGGTGGTGGAACATAAGGTTTCTCTTTTTCGGGTTCCACTTCGTTATTGTTCTCATCAGTCTTAGCAGTTTGTTCGTCGGTTGTTTTCTTTTGGGTTTCCTTTGGCTCTTGTTGTGACATGGGTACGTTTTGGGTTCTAGGATCTATGGGTCCATCGTAATTAGTTCCACTTCGTAGTGTTATCGCGTTCGCATGTCCTTTAGGATTAGGTTGTGGTTGAGCAGGAAACGTGCCAGCAGGGGCAGCAGTAGGTGCTTGTTGTTGAGCTACTTGTGAGATTTGAGTTTCTAACATTTTGTTATGCGTAGCTAAAGCATCTACTTTGTTCGATAGTTGTTTTAGTTGCTCGCTATTGTGGATGTTTTGATTCAGGAAGTCTTTATTGGTTTGTTGTTGGGAAGCTATGAAGTTCTCCATCATGATTTCTAGGTTTGACTTCCTAGGGGTGTTTTGAGCAGCTACAGGCGCTTTTTGGTAGCCAGGTGGTACAGCAGGTGCTTGTCCAGGCGCGTACAACGCATTGTTGTTCTTATAAGAAAAGTTCGGGTGGTTTTTCCATCCAGGGTTGTACGTGTTAGAATAAGGGTTTCCTTGAGCGTAATTTACTTGATCAGATGGGACTCCAGTCAAGAGTTGGCATTCAGCAACTACATGCCCAGTCAATCCACAAATCTCGCAGTTAGGTGCTACAGCGGCAGCGGTGGCTGAAGGAGTGATGGTCAAATTCTCGATCTTTTGAGTTAAAGCGTCTACTTTAGCGTTAACGCGGTCTATACCACTAATTTCGTACATTCCTCCTTTGGTTTGGGCTTTCTCTAGAGCGGCGCGTTCTCCTCCCCATTGGTAATGGTTTTGTGCCATGTTCTCTATGAGTTTGTATGCTTCATCATGGGGTTTGTCCATTAATGCTCCGCCAGCAGCGGCATCTATAGTCATTTTAGTGTTATATAAGAGACCACCATAAAAGGTATGGATGATCAGCCATGGTTCGAGTCCATGATGAGGGCATATTCTAAGCATGTCCTTGTAACGTTCCCAAGCTTCGAAAAGCGATTCGTTATCTTTCTGGGTAAATCCGTTGATTTGACCTCTAAGCATAGCAGTTTTGCTAGGCGGAAAGTATCTTGCTAAGAATACTCTCTTCAATTCGTCCCACGTAGTTATGGAATTGGAAGGCAGGGATTGAAGCCACGCTCTCGCTCTATCTCTCAAGGAGAAAGGAAAAAGGCGTAATCGAATAGCTTCGGAACTAACGTTGTTGGCTTTGATAGTGTCGGCGTATTGCACGAACACAGATAAATGGAGATTGGGGTCGTCTACAGGGCTTCCAGAGAATTGATTCTGTTGAACAGCTTGGACCAGTGAAGGTTTCAGCTCGAAATTGTTCGCTTCAATCGCAGGTGGTGCGATACTTGAATGCGGTTCAGCGCGCGAAGGAGCGGCATAGTCTCTAAGAGGACGAATAGCAGCGATCTCTAACTTCGGGGTGATTTGATTGATTTGATCAGTAAAAATCAATTCCTGATTAATCGGGATTTCTGCTACTTCGGGAAGGTTGCGAGCTCGACGTTTAACGTTAATGAAACGTTCGATCTCGTTAATTCGTTGTATTAAGTCTCCTCCTTGTGAACGAGTATTTGGCATACAATCGTTCAAAAAGAAAGGGAAGAATTTTCCTAGTCTCTACGGTGTAACAGTGAGTTACGATATCGACTTAAATAGTCCCCGGCAACGGCGCCAAAAACTTGATCGCGACTTTACGTGTCTATAAATCTGATAACTGCAAGTGCACAGTCGTGTCGTGTAGTTTTAAAAGATATCGAATCCACAGGGACTATGAATCGATCTACCGTTATCTAAGGTTACTATGTAAAGCTAGGAGTACTAAAATTTCGATTGTTCCTAAGGGAAAGTGATTGTGAGAGAATAAAGAATAATAATAAAAGACAGGTATCAGTATGTATTTCGTTTAACTAAAGGTAATCCGAAGGTCCATTGGCTTTTGCATAATTAAATTAAAAATCTTTACTAATTGCAATTGGTTAAAAATCCTCGTCTCAAACTTTCGCTCTGTTGAGTCAGACTACTATCCTAATCCTAATGTACGCTTTCGCCATCCCATTAGATTTTAGAAGAGCTTTTTGGAAACAATGTAATTAATAAAATGCCTATTTTACGAGGTCGTTATCTATTTAAATCTCCTAATCTCAAACTTTCGCTCTGTTGACTCGGAACATGCTAATATCCCTAACGTACGCTTTCGCCATCCCGCTCGAGTGTAAAAACAATTTTTGAAAATAAATAAGTTCCAATTAGTTTTAATACGCTTTCGCCATCCTTAAAACTAATGTCCTATGTCTACTATCCAGTTAAAGATCTCAAACTTTCGCTCTATTGATTTTAACCTTTGACCGTCCTAATCCCTCAAACTTTCGCTCTATTGGTTTTAAGACTTACTAATCAAACTAGACATATAAACCAAAAATAAGTGATAATTAATAAAACATAATTTAAGCCAATTTATTTCGGATCCCTACGGTTAACTTACTCTACATACCGACACCTTTAATATTTTAGCCAGACATATCAATACGATTAAACATGCATAAATCGGTTCGGTTCATAATAATAAGCATATTAAATGGCATATAATATATCATGCAAATAAATAATATAAATAAGGCGGTAAATAAAAAACCTGAATTAAAATAAATCTGGATTGAATTGAATCTTGAAGTACTCGAACTTCCACCACAGGTTGGCTGGATCGTTCTTCGGAATTTAAATGGCAGAAAATAAAAACAAGGAAAATAAAGCGATAAACCTAACGTAAGGCTAGATCTATGAAAAGTTCACAACAATTTCCAGTGTAGAAATCGTTGTGAGAAAATAGACGGTTAAATGAAAGCAGAATAAGGAAAAGCAGTTCGCGGTACAATTTCGGCAGCACTTCGTTGGCAGGAAATCGGACTCCTTGGAAGTGGGATAGCAGGTCCTATTTATAGGAGGAGGTTTGCAGTTGGAATCCGTGAATTGAGGAACTTTCTGCAGACTGGGCGTGGAGACGTGGGTCTCCGTTTCTTCAGGAAGACTTGAGACGTGCGTCTCAAGTGGAGAAAATCTTGGGCAGTTGGAGACGGGCGTCTCCTCTTGGTGACGTGGCTGAAGAGAACGTGGAGACGTGCGTCTCCACTTGCTTGCAGGTCTGGGCCACGCGCCTTTTGATTCATGGTGGGCTGAATATCTCTTTTGGGCCTTTTGGGTCCTAATTGCACCCTTCTTTCACTTCAGCACTCCCTTTTCATCTTTTAGGCATAAATATTGGTCATTTAAGCTCAATTTTCTTTCCTTTTCGCAAATAGTCGAAATTGAAGTGTAAAACCTGAAATAAAGCAAATACACGCGTAATATCATAATAAATTAACATAATAAACGGAAAATGCTATAAATATCTATGGATTTTAGGCTAAATATACGATATAAAATCGTGTTATCATTAGCTCGACGCCTTTATTGTGCACGGTAATAACTTCCCCCATGGAATGCCAACACTTTCGCCTCAAACGCACCTAAAGAAAACGTCCTAACCACACACTTGAACACACTTTACGAAACAATACAATTTACAACAAAATGTAAACAACACATATGTGCACATACTCAAACAATAAGAAAAACACAATTTACAATGGAATGGTGAAAATGACTAAACAAGTTGAAAAGTGAAGATATGTAATTTAAGAGCCAATCCGAATTCAACTTGTTTAGTTAGTTCACCAAACAAAACGAAATAACTATAACTATACAAATATACAAGTATGCGTCTATGCACAAAATATACGATATGGACATATTTACTAAACTTAAAACGCGAAACCATTACAATGCGATTAATCTCAAAACTAATCCCCTGCAACAGCGCCATTTTGTTGAAGCAGTACAACGGCAAGCAAAAAGTAATAGGTTTATTATTACCGGGTGATATATGTTATATCGTATCATAGTCCACAAAGATTGGTAGAGAAAAAACTGTCGTTCAACGTTCTCGTATTCTAAGTTTCATGATTGGGTTTGCGAAAGGTAAATGCGGGAAAAGTAAATAAAGGAAATAAACAATCTTAATAGTCTAAGAGAAAGAGTTATGAAATTGCATTTCATTCTACCCGTCGAATACTTAAATTTGAAAATCTATCACTCAACATTCACAATAAGCATCAAAATCACCGTGCATCATGCGAGACGCCACATCAGTGTCCATTTCTACAACACCAACGAAAGCTCAACCGTACTATTCACATCAACGATTTCTCCACCGACACAAACAACACTGAGGCATTAAACTCGATACCCATTACGATTATTAGCCCCAAATCTATTTCTACAATTCAGAAACTAATATTTATCATTCCTAATCAAGATCTATGATGTCTATTTCTACAACAACACAAATCTGAAGCATTTAAGCAAAAAGATCAAGAACAACAACAATGATGATTTGTAAAGTGAATATATAAACGATCCCAAGATCAACAAATGTACATACAAGAGAGGAAAAATATACATAAAAAACCCACCATTGGAATGGAACATAGGGAAGAAGGAGATGAACCGGAAACTTTCACCGTGTCAAAGCAATCGAGACAAATCCATAGCCAATCGACATAATGTAGCACCCAATGGTGTTTCCTAAGCCTCTAAACTATAAAAAATGGATCAGAGCCACTCCAAGGGGGAAATGGGTGATAAAAACCTAAAAAAAACTGTTCTAAGCTATTTATACAAAACAGAAAATCGCAGACCGCGCTAAGCGCCAAAAACCGCGCTAAGTACTGCGATGCCCCAAATTTAATTAATTATTTAATTAAATTGATCAAGGATTTATTCGTTGGAATTAGTCGAAGTTGGAAATTTATTGGTATTATTCTAAAGGCATAATTGAATTAATATGTTGATTTGAGCAGTTAAGTTTATGGTCGGATCAGTCGGAGAAACACAAACGCGAGTTGGTATTAATTAAATTAAGGAGCAATTGTAGTTGGGGAATATTATTGGGAATAATATTTGTTATGTTATGTGGTTATTCAATTATGTGGGTTATTTGGCTTAATTGAGTAATTAGCGGAATATTTTGAATTGGGCCTATATAGAATATGAGATTGGATTGTGGGTTAAGCCCAATTAAGAAAATAAGGATAGTAGGAGAGTTGGGGTTTTAGAGACATAACTCTCATTTGGTGAAAGAAGAGAAAGAAGAGAAATAAGAGAAAGAAGAGAAAGAAGGGAAGAAAGAGGAAAACTATGGCATGAAGAGGAAAGGACTCCATTGAAGAAGGTGAAGCTTTTGCTAAGGTAAGGGTGGGGTTCTTACTCTCTAAGGGTTGACATGATGATGTTTATGGTGGGTTAGATTGTATGTTATTCTCCATGGATGTGTGGGTTTGAAATTGTTAGGGTTTATGATTGAATCCATGAAATTGTACCATTAATAATGTTGTTGATGTTTGTGTATGAACCCATGATTAGAAATATGTTTAGGAACCTTACTTGTGTGGTAATTTGCTTTCTATTGATGTATAAATGGTGTGTGGGTTAATGGGAGTTGTATGAGGGTATTAGGGAAGAAAAATGATGATTTCCTGAGTTTTACGCAGCATAGGTCGACCTACACAGAGGCATGAGTCGACTTGAGCAGCTTAAAACAGCAGAAAATCCACTTTTCTTCAGCATGCGTCGACCTATGAATTCTGTGCGTCGACCTATAGACTCCCTTGCATCGACTCATGGGTCGACGTGCGCATACCCGAGGGGGACAGAAACATTTATGCGTCGACCTGAAGATCCTTTTCGTCGACCTGCTGATTCCCATTTTTGGCAGATTTTTGTAAGGACCATAGCTTGTGATCCGTAACTCCGTTTTAGGCGCCGTTCAAAGCGTTGGAAAGCTAGCGCAATGAACTATACCATGATGCAATAAAATGATCCATATGATATAGTTTCCTATTATTTTTATTAGGATTAAGTGATGAACTATGTTGTGTTAACATATGAGGTATACTCTTTGCGACGAATTGACATAACTATGTTGTAGTATAACTTGATGTATGTTTTTCTTATGATGATACAATATTATTGAGATGATGATATGTACCTTCCTTATGATGAGATAATGATGTATGTGATGATATGCATAATTGATAAAGATGTTGTATGCTATATGCGATTAATTGTGTGTATTTGATATGTATGAGTCGACGATGATGCCATGTGATGAATTAACAATATATATGAAGTTGAATATAACGTATTATGATGACTACTTGAATTAAGGAATATGATGAATGTGTTGATGTTGTTGGCAATATGATGAATGTGTTGATGTTGTTGGCAATATGATGAATTGTTGATGTTTGTTATAACATGATGAATTTGTTGTCGTTGTCACTAGTATGTGGAAATTGTTGTTGTTGTCGTAGACCCTATGATCAAAGTTGATAAGTTGTATTGTGACGTATTGTGAGGTGAATTATTGTTGTATGATGATGCAACATAGTGACGTGATTATGAAGTGATGCATTTTTATGAATGATGATGACTTTGTTGTCGTTGAGGTTCGACATTATATTGATAATGTTCTATGGTGATTTAGACAATGTTGTGATGTATTAATTATGTGTGTTGTGTTTGTGTGGATGTTACATTTATTGAGTCACATCCATTGCATAAAGAGACGGTGGCCTTAATGGCAAAAGCGACGGTGGCCTTAATGGCAAATAGCGACGGTGTGCCCAGTGGCAAATTTTGAGACAGTGGGAGTTTTACTCCAAATGGTACCACATGCATTTGCATAAGTCGGGTTATATGTGAATTGTATTTGAGTCTTATTTGATTATGTTGTTGTGACTTGATGAAGATATGTTTGTTGTGATGTGATGACTTGATGATGAAATGTTTGTCGTGATGTGTTGGAATCTTACGTGTGAATTGCATATATTGTCATGGTTGAATTGTTGACATTGTTGCCATTTCATAAGATGATTATGTTATTTGAATTGTCGATACGGTGATATGTTGTTGTGACGTGATGTTAGTATAATTGTGAATTTGAATATGTTGTCTTAACTGATTAATGATATTGTTGCCGTTTTGAAAGTTGTATTATATTGATAAGTTGTTTTGCGATGAAAATCGTTGTAAGATGTCATGAGATGCGAAGTGGTGAAATTATGTATGATCTATATCTCCTATATTAATTATCATGCATTCCTTTATATTGTAAGATATTTCACCCCTTTGCTGATATTTCCCCTACCATGGGAAATGGCCAGGTACTCAAGATTAGTCGTGGATGTTCGAGGTTATTGATGTGAAGTATTTATGTTGCTTTATGGCAAGTCGAGTTGGTGTCCATTGCTCTGATACATAGCACTCGGGAGAATTAGTCGTTATTAATTGATTGTTGTATTCCATGATGACATTGTGTTAAGTTGAAATTGGAAGATGTTGGATAAAGTCTTGTTTTCCGAATGTTATGTATCTGTGTTGATTGCAATATGAGTATGTTTGTTGGTTTAAGTCGAATTGTGACATCCCATCTTTGATGAATATTTTTTTAAATGCACTCTGATTTTCGCTTATAACTTCGGGGTAGAATTGGGGTGTTACAAGTACGCTTTTATTTATTGATCAAACCGCCTTTGCTGATGAGCGCACTAAGCCCCAAAAACTGCGCTGAGCGCCAAAAACCTGCGCTAAGCGCCAAACCTTCTGCCAGACCAAGCTCTTTTAGCTCCCAGGCCGCGCTAAGCACCAAAAAACCGCGTTGAGAGCCCTCAACAGAACAACAAATTTTATTTCTTCAAAAACGTGTTCGCAGCCGTGCCTTCGACACTTTATTCCTCAAAGCTCCGAATACGCGGAAATACCTACAAAAAGACAACAAAGCTATCAAACGGTACATATTTACACAAAAACGTAACAAAACACAAACGATACAAATATACACTAAAACAGGAAATTATTCAAACCGTATTAACAAAAAGTCTCGATAAGTACCACTATTTACATACATAAAATAACTACATTTGGCACATATCATATAGCTATCAAAATCAAATAGATATATATCTCTTATTTCAATATAATAACAATTAAAAGTCAGTATCTTTTCATTAAACTTATTTTGATACAAATCTTTTCATTATACATTTATAGAAAATGTTATGTTTATCAATATCATGCATCAATATCATTACGTACAATTATCTTTCCGAATGAATTTTTTGATCGACAAATCAAATAAATTTTCCTAAAAATAATAAAAAGAAACTTTATGCATCTATGTTTATCTATTATAATAAAAGTTTTTACACAACAATATTCTAATTCATATATTAAATATTTGTATATTTTCATTTCTTACAATTAAATGCATTGCATATTATTCATTTTATTATGTTTATATCTTTCCCTATATAACATTTTAGTAATTGTAATTTAGAGTTATTAAAATTTTAAAAATTAATTCAACAGTTTCATCAATATTTAGCTATTCATATACTTTACAATGATTATTTTATTTATTTTATCATTCAATCTAGTTAAACTACATTATTTAATCTATTCCAAATCAAATAAACTTACTCAAGAAAGCAACATATCAATATATATTATAATGCAACTAAATACATTCAAAACAAAATCGGAGAATACAAAAACATCACTTTTGTTTTTCTTTTTAAGAGGATGATATTTATTGTGAAATTAATTGAGTAATAAGTAAGTTGTACACATCCATCAATTACACCATTAAAAGTAATTTAATCATTATTATATTAGTTATATTTTAGGGAAATTGAAAAATCATATTTAAGAATACCAAAAAATCAATAACAAATTACTTTAAATTTTATTAACAAAAAACCAATAATACATTACCTTACATTTTTACAAATAAAATATTTGATAAAATTTGTTAAAGAAAGTACTCATGAGTTAATTTCACTATTTAGTATTAAAAAATATAGAAAAATAATTGCTACTAAGTAACATAAAAAATATTAAACGAAATCTTCCAAATATACACTAAATACATTATTGTTATTGTAACTTAAAAAAAAAACAAAACTATCCTAACTTTTATGTAACAACAATTTCAAATGTATACAGATCTAAGTTTTAAGAAAGTGCTCCAGCTACGGCTCCAATAATTGGACCAATTACATATATCCATGAACCTTGGTAAAAATGCACCACAACTGTACACCATGTACCTACAAAGCATGAACTAACATCAACACCATGAACCAACATCAACACCAGTACACATAAAACAAAATAATATGTTATTTAATCCATAAATATTCAAGAAATCATAGAAACATCATTGACATTCATAGAAACAATAGACCAATTGAATATTTAATAACAATCACAAATCCCATAATTTACAGAGTTGAGTTTTAATGGAATACATGTTCTGAATCATGAATTCCATTCAATAAAACCCTAACTCATTTCAAATTATGAATCCAACAAAATGTACCAAAATTAGTTTTAAAAAGTGTGATTACTCACCTATGGTAGAGTTTTCAAACTCACAAATCACGTTACAGCAATAACAGGTTGAGTGGGTGGAATTTCTTCAGGAACATGGACAGGCTCTATAGTGAACAATCAAAAACAAAATTTAAAACCTAAACCATCAAATCCATGTTATAAAACTTGTAATTCAAACACCGACAATTCTAACATCTCACCATAATCAGTACCTTAAGATCCAAAAAACGGATTGAATTCAAAAGGAAGAAAAACAATTTTCAAATCAATTATGAGTACGTATTTAGAATTAAATTTTGTTTGCCACAACAAAAGCTATTCCTATCTGATGATCAAGAACGACAGGAGTCTGTATCGACAGTTTGCGTTTTGGATCTTCGCGATTAAACACAGATAACCAAACCAAACCAAACCATTTGAACAAAAAACAAATATGTGAATATGAGAACATAAAACGTATATGGTAAGGTTGAGAATAATGGAAGATATCGGCAGACGAAATATGGTTAAGCCGAAATTCAGTATTTGTAACCGTAATTTAACAAAACCTCTTTAATGCTTTTGCTCTTGGGAAATGATGCTTTGACTTGGCAAACGTGAAAAGTGGGAGAATTCATCCAATTTCGGCTGGCTGCTCATATTCCGCAGCCAGCATTAATCTTGTATCATTATTTAGCGTGTAATATATAATCAGGTTTATTGGAACAAATTTGTAGAATTAAAATTAAAATAATGTAAAAACCAACAAACAATAGGGTTGTGCCACATCAGCGGCATTTAATGCCAAGTGAATATAAATTAAGTAAAGTTCAAATAGTCAATAATACCCCTTTTAATTAGATTAACAATGACTATTAATTAGAGGGCTTATCTTTACTTTTCCAGGTACTTTAGTTGTTATATATTTATAATAGACATGAATTTCTCCCCACTTATATAAAAGCTCGACCTTGAATGAATTAATCTATTGCCCAAACATGGTATAAATATGTCATTTGGGAGCAGTTCAAGTCAAATTTAATAAACATGCCAACTTTAAAATGTTCATAGAAAATAACTCAAGTTATGGAGTGGGTTAAGAAAGAAATACTCAAATTATATGTTAAATAGAGATGAATTATAAAATAAGTTTGGTAAATTCATAATCCACCTATGTATTTTAAGAATTTCCTAAATTGTCAATTTTGACATTTACCAAAAATATATATTTTGGATATTATTTTCTACGTATTTCAAGAATGACCTAAATTGTCAATTTTGACATTTACCAAAAGAATATATTTGGATATTATTTTTTTAGATCATCTGTGTTATTGCGTAAGACACTTTTAGAGAGAGAGAGAGAGAGAGAGAGAGAGAGAGAGAGAGAGAGAGAGAAAGAGAGAATCAGAAGAATTAACGAGAGAAAACATATTATTGGAAAATATAAAAAACTAAATTACAGATATGTGTATTTATACAAGTATGTGACTTTCAAACCCTAACTAACTTAGGCTTGAGCTACATAACTTTCTAACTACGTAACTAACATGGATTATATCTCAACATACTCCTTTATAATCCAAGTTGTAAAACACAAATTAATCATAGTCGATTTGAACTATTTAACATACTTCCTTTGATGAAGCACCATACCTTGCTTGGTAATTTGAAATTCCATGCCTATGAAATACGACAATTTTCCCTGATCTGAACTTTCATATTCCCTCATCATTAGCTCTTTGAACTTCGACAAGTTCTCCAAGCTATTTCCAGTTACCTGCAAGTCATTGACATATAGGTAAATAATGGTTATATATTCTAATCCTCATCTTTGAACACAATGCCCATTGATATTTCTTCAGCGGCATCATTCCTTCTCTGCCTATTCCCTGTTCTTGATGAATCTCTTCTTAGGATTCTTTGAGAAGGCATCTCTTAGATTATGAGCAAAATATGTTAGTGTTTAAAAGGGGTTTTGGTTGATGGTTTATGGTTATGGGTGATTGTTCTTTGTTGTGGGTGTGTAAAATGGTGAAGGTTTTTTTTAAGGAATTTATGGTTTTGGATTTCGAGTTTTTAAAGATGATATTAGTTGTCATCATCAAAAGTTGTTGTCCTTGTTGAAAGTGTATCACCTGAAAAATAAGGTTCCGCAACTTACTATTGGAGCCCTTTTAAGCCTTCCTCCTACTTTTGATGGTCTTGGAACTTACTATTGGAATCTGCCGGCAAATTGAGTCTCTTGAACCTTATTCAAACTTCTATTGTTGTTTTGGATTTAGTTTATGATTCAATGGTTACTTTGGACTTTTTCCTATGCTTGTGATGGTCTTAGAACTCACTATTGGAGCCTTCTTTATGCAACCCCCTGCTTGTGATGGTCTTGGAACCTACTATTGGAGCCTTCTTTACGCCCACCTCCTTCTTTTGATGGTCATGTAACTTAAGATTGGAACCTACGGACAAATTGAGTTTATTGAACCTTAGTCAAACTTCTATTTATTTTTTTTGGATTTAGTTTACGATTCAATGGTTACTTCTCACTTTGACATATGCTTGTGATGATTTTGAAACTTACAAGTAGAGCCTTCTTTATGCCTTTCACCCGCTTTTGATGGTCTTTGAACTTACTATCGGAGTCTTCTTTAAGCCATTGTCCTGTTTGTGATGTTCTTGGAACTTACTATTAGAACCTACCAACAAATTAAGTCTCTTGATACTTAGGCAAACTTATATTGTTGTTTTGAATTTAGTTTATGATTTAGTGGTTACTTCGCATTTTTCCATATGCATGTGGTGGTCTTGAAACTCACTATTGGAGCCTTATTTATTCCCTCCTCCTGCTTCTGATGGTGTTATAGCTTACTACTGGAGCCTTATTTACACCTTACTCTTGCTTGTGACAGTCTTGGAACTTACTATTGGAGCCTTATTCTTGTGATTGTATTAGAACTTAATATTGGAGCCTTATTCACGCCATTCCTCTGCTAGTGATAGTCTTGGAACTTACTGTTGGAGTCTTCTTTACGCCCTCCTTCTACTTGTGATGGTGTTATAACTTACTATTGTTACCTACTAACAAATTGAGTCTCTTGAACCTTAGTCAAACTTCTATTGTTGTTTTGGATTTAGTCTATGTTTCAATGGCTAATTCACTTTTCCATATGCTTGTGATGGTCATGGAAATTATTATTGGAGCCTTCTTTACACCTTCCTCCTGCTTGTGATGGTCTTGGAACTTACTATTGGAGCCTTTTACGCCATCCTCTTGCTTAAGATGATCTTGGAACTTACTATTGAAACCTACCAGCAAATTGAGTTTCTTGAACCTTAGTCAAACAACTATTGTTGATTTAGATTTAGTTTACGCTTCAATGGTTACTTTTCACTTTGCCATATGCTTGTGATGGTCTTGGAACTTACTATTGGAGCCTTCTTAACAGTCTCCTCTTGCTTGTGATAGCCTTGAAACTTACTATTTGAGTCTTCTTTACGCCCTCCTCCTTTCTATGATGGTCTTGGAATTTAATATTGGAACTTACCGCAAATCCGGGGTTTTAGTCCCTTTTTAATTTTTTTTTGTAGGATTTTAGTCCCCTTTTGAAATTTAGACCAAAATTTGATGATATGTCACTGGATAGGCCGATGTGTCAACGTCATATCTACCAAATTAAAGTTAAAGTCATTTTCATTAATAATTATAATTATGTTATTTATTAAAAAAAACTTATTATTATTAAAAATCTAAAAGATATATTTTAGTTCTATTGAATATTTTAAATAATTTATTATCATTAAAAATCTAACAAAATATTAAGTAGTATTAAATCCTAAGGCTTTGTTTGGATTGATGGAACCGGATGGAGCGGGGCAGAATGGAGTGGTATGGATGCCATTCCATTCCATCACTTACCACCATTTTTCTTCCCCTTCGATTTGAACGGAATCAACAACTTACCTTATTCCGTTTTGGGTTAAATATGTATGAGGTCCCTGTAAATATGGCACTTTTCAGTTTTAGTCCCTACAAAAATTTCCTTCGAACTTTGGTCCCTGTAAGTTTTTCCGTCCCCATTAAGAGTCCCTCCCGTTAGATTCCACTAACGGAGGGTGACGTGTCATGCCAAAGGTGTGAATTTTTTTTACAGCTGTTTTTATTGGTGACACGTAGGACAATTGTGTTTAGACATAAGGGGATCGTGAAAAAACTTTAACCCTAATTTCTTCTGCAGCTTTTTCTTCTGCAGCTTCCTTCTTCATCTCCACACTCTCAAATTTCACAATCCCCTTCTTTGGCTTCCTTCTCTTGCTTTGTTTGAGTTAGTCGCTCAATTGAATACGTCGCTTGCAATCTCACGATGTCATCTTCGTCTAGGAGAACGAAGCCAACATCTTCATCAAGTGTGAGTACACGTCCAGGTAGGAGATGTGCGTGTGATGCTCGTATGACTTCGTATTACTGTAAGAATGGAGCTAACAAAGGGCGCCTGTTTTGGAGATGTCCATTTTGGCAAGGTGATGAAACTTGTAACTTATTTATATGGGATGATGATATTGCTCAACGAACCGGTGTTCACGAAATGTCAGATCATGAGAGCAAGATGAAGGAGGTATCAATTTCTCTTGAAACTATGAGAGAGTTGTACGAAATTTCACAGAAGAAGAACAAGAAATTGAAGGTGAAGATAAAGTCAGATGTTGTGTATGGAAAGATGAAGACTTGGTGTATTGTTGTGTCTGTAATAGTCAATTTGTATTTTCTATGGAAATGTAATTGTTGAATCAGTGTTTGGAATGTTCATTTTGGATGTAATGTTGTTGGTACGAAATCTGAGTTTGTTAATTGTTGAATTAGTTAAATGTAATGTTTGTTAATCTGAGTTGGATGTAATGTGAGTTGGATGTAATGTTTTGTTGTATCAGTGTGTTTTTTATGGCCAATATGTATTAATGTTGTATCAGTTATTCTCATTCAATTATAATCTGTTTTTGTTTACACCAGTTGACATATATTTGTCTATAATTTGGCTATATTTTGTCTATATTTGACTATAAAATTTGACATATATTTGACTATAAAATGTGTCATTAAAGTGACATATAATTCATCTTTAAACTGACCTGTAAAACACATATATTTGACCATAAAATTTGATCAGTACTTGTCATATAAAGTCACTTACTAATGACTTATAATTGGTCTCCAAAATTTGCACAAAAAACCATTGACATACCATTAGGTTTGATACATATGTTCATAAAACACAAGGCAGATTGCAGTAACATGAAAATAGTTAGAGGACTAGCCTCACTAACATTACAAACATAACATTTTTCCTACTGAGTTCATTCAAACTAAACAACATGGCATCACTAAGTCATCCTACTGAGTCATCCTTTTGCAAATGGCCTCCCAGTCTTCTGACTGCTTCCCACCCTTGGATTGGTCTGAGGTTGCTTCATCTTCATAAATGACCAAAGGGTCATCAGGCTTCTTTCCAGGGCCAGGTATATTCTTTGTTTTTATGGTCCTAAGTCTGTCACTCTGCCTTTTTTGAACACCCATATCAACAATCTTCTTGGGCTTAGGCTTCTGGATTGGTTTTTTGACCTAGTAATAATGAACAAATACAGTTAATCTATATGAATCAGTCATTTAAAAAAGTGTGAAATGTCCAAATAAGACTTATAGGTTCTGAACATGTTGGCCTGGATGAAGAAGAAGCAGTGGATTTGGAAGTTTTCTTGACCACCTTTGGAGCTTTACCAACAAAAGTTCTGACTGTTATTTTCACAGGAGATGTGTCAACATTCAATGGTTGAACATCTAGAATTTCATCATCATCAAGAATCTTAGCCAATGTTTCAGCATCTATACCACAATACTTTTTAAGAGACGACTGTGAATCATTGATGTCAGTATTGGGAGCATCTTGAACATCATCTTGTACAGGGACAACATCTTGAACATCATCTTGAACAGGGACAACATCTTGAACATCATCTTGAACAGGGTCATCATCTTGCACAGGGATATCAGCTTGTACATCAGCCTTTTCAGGAACAGAATCAGGAACTGGAACATCATCTTGCATAGGGATATCAGCTTGGACATCATCCTTTTCAGGAACTGAATCAGGAACAGCATTTGCAGCTACATCACATTCTGGTTCAACAGTCTTAGTTGCCCTAGATTTTTTTGTCTTGGGTGCCACTTTATCTTTCTTTTTCTTGTTGATAGACCCTGTAGGCCTCCCCTGAAAAAAATTCATAAGACATAGGTCAGTCTCAATCTCTAAAAAATGCAGGAAAAAAGAAATAATTATGTTAGTTCCAATACCCTTTTTTTGCTTGTTTGACTAGCCTGAGTAGGAGCCTCTTGTGTTGGAGCCTCTTGTGTTGGAGCCTCTTGTGATGTTGTTGCAGCAGATACAGCAACTATATGCTTATTTTTCTTGCAGGTCCTCTTGTTATGACCTAGTACAAAGCATATCTTGCATCTGTGGGTTGTATTTGTTCTTTGCCACTTTGTTTGATTTGCCTCATCAGGTTCTCTCCTGCGTAGTTTTTTGGGCCTCCCTGGGCCACGTTTGAACAATGGTGGCATGATAATAGGATGTGTTGTCTTAGGCCACTTATTTTGCCCATTCAAAGGTGTTATCACCTCACTATAACAGTGTTCATAAGTGGTCCTAAGATAACATTTGTGCACATACTTAACTGGGTCATCAACTTTCCTATGAATGGCTGCTACAGCATGCCTACATGGTATCCCAATCAACTCCCAATAGTTACATGAACAAGTGTGTTTTTCTAGGTCCACTACAAAGCTATCAGTGAAAAGCACATGTGTTACCTGAAATGTTAACCTACCAGCATATGTAGCTGTCCAACTAGCACTTTTCTCTATTTCTCTATCTAGTCTCCTTAATGGTTTGGTCATTACATAACCCTTATAAGCATTCACCTTTTCCCTAAGTGTTGCAAACCTACCCATCAAGTAGTTTCTGATCCACTCAAACATTGTTATAATGGGTTTGTCTCTTTGCAAAAGTATGGTAGCATTAAATGATTCACTAAGATTATTCATTAAAACATCACATTTTGAGTAGAAAGGAAATGCATGCTTACACCACTTGTGTTTGGGGATTTCCTGCAGCCACTCATAAGCATCCACATTTGCTTCCTTGATCATGAGCATCTTTGCCTCATGTGCCTCATAATAAGTTGCCTTAGCAGCAGCCATCATTAGATCCCTAAACAATGTCCCTCCACCAAACTTCTTTTTGAAGTTAGCATAAAGATGCCTTAAACAGAATCTATGCTCAAAGGAAGGATACTCCTCATCAAACACATTGACCAGACCCTGAAACAAATACAAATACTTTTAAGTAAATATTGTATAACATAAATACTTTGTATTTTAAGTAAACAACATAAATATTGTACCTTTTGCTGGTCAGAGATAAAACACCATCTTCCATCACCAATATCTTCCAACAACAACTTCATGAACCAGCTCCAAGTGTCTTTTGATTCATTTTCTACAACTGCAAATGCAATTGGCAAGTACTGATCATTTGGATCTCTTCCTACAGCAATGAGCAGAATTCCACCATATTTATGCTTCAAGTGACATCCATCCAATCCAATGAAATGTCTGCATGCTTTTTTTAATGCCATCTTAGTCCCATCAAAACACATATAACACTTCTCAAATCTTGGATTTAACCCTTCACCAGAACATGTTGTATTGAGTTTGAATGTATTCCCTGGGGATGCCCTTCTTAACTTAGCACCATAAGACCAAAGGAGGTTGAATTGCTTACTAGAGTCACCTTCCACAATCTGTTTAGCAATCTGCCTTGCCTTGAATGCCCTACAACCTGGAATTTCTGTTGCATATCTAAGCCTAACATCTGCCACCACATCATTCAACTTCATCTTTGTGTTGTTCTTCAACCCATCAACAATGACCTTAGCCACCCAATCAGCTTTAGCACATCTATTAAAGAACTGTCTTCCACACTTGTGCTTAGAATACAAGGTTTTAATCCTAAAAGTAGTGGATGTTAGGACTCTACTACATAGCACAGTGTAATCACACTTCTCCTTATCCTTACATACAACCCTACATCTATTGGCATCATTCTTTACAAACTTAACTTCCCTCCCATTAAGAACATTGTGCTCTAGTATAGCATCTTTAAACTGCTTAAGTGAACGAAACTCCATTCCAACTTTAAAAACAAAATCTTTTGTGAAAGATTCTTCTGCATTGAACCTTATAACACATGGTCTGCCATCACCACTATCATCATCAGCTCCACTGTCCAATTCATCTGTCATGTATTCCTCCTCAATTACATGTGCCTTGCCCATCTCATCTGTAATAAATATGTTATTGTCTGTTTCATTAGGGACAGCATTGTTTGTAACAGGTGGACTCCTAACTTCACTAGTTTTACCTACACCCACTAGTTCCTCAAAGTCATCTTCAAACCCATTCATCCTTTCTTCCTCACTGTCATCAAAGTGTACATCCTTGATACTCTCATCACTTGAATCTCCACTGCATTCATGTAATGGTTCCTTCTCTGATGCACAATACTTACCCTTCCCTTTTTGCCTAACAGATTCCATAAAAGTCAGCTCTCCTTCATCTGGTTTTGGCTCACAATATATCTCAACTTCAGTTCCATGACCAATAGCATAAGCAGCCAACTCAGCAGAATCTCCATCATCTCTGAATGGATTTAAATCAGCTTCAAATGATCCTGCTTCATGTTTCCACCACATCTTAACCATCTCAAAATCAAATTCAGGGTCAATACTCTTAACTAAATCACAGGCCTCAAAGAAAGACCAATAGTCACTATCTTGACCACTAAAAGCATACATGTCCCCACCATCGTATTTCAGTTCAGGGTCTTTTACAAACTTGCCCCTTGTGTAGAAAATAACTTTAAACTTAGACATTTCCTGTTAGGGCAACACAATACTTAATTCATTTTCTAACTAGGGCAACACAATACTTAATTCATTTTCTAACTAGGGCAACAAAAAACGACAGATAAAGTACATATGCTGTACTCAACAGATACGACTAAATAATCAAAATCTTTGTCCTATAGTAGTTAATGTTTGTTTAGCAACCACTATCATTAGAAAATAGCAAAAAGTCTAAGAAAGATGAACCATTCACATACCTGGTCCACGCAAAAGAGAACGAACGACTCAGCTCCACTATGCTTCATTTTGGGACCACAAGATGCTTCGTATTAGGACCACAAGATGCTTCGTATTAGGACCACAAAGATTCTTCTTGTCTGGGTTGTTGGGACCACGTTGGATGTTGGAAGAGAGAAGATTTATCTAGGGTTTGCAGTTGAAAAGAGGAGAGCTTGAGTGAAAAAGAAAGAGTTAATCTGTGGGTGAGATTTTGTTTAAGAGAGTTTACCCTTATCATTTCCACACTGGCGAATCAGAAAGAAATAATATCCACGTATGCGTTACACGTCACCCTCCGTTAGTGGAATCTAACGGGAGGGACTCTTAATGGGGACGGAAAAACTTACAGGGACCAAAGTTCGAAGGAAATTTTTGTAGGGACTAAAACTGGAAAGTGCCATATTTACAGGGACTAAAAACTTATTTAACCCTTCTGTTTTAAAATTTCCAAACAATGGAATTGTATCTTCGTTCTGCATACTCATATACTCATGTGTGCGTACGAATTTGTTACTAGTTTGAAAGAATAAGCACACACATAAATTTGTAAATTGTATGTCATTAAAATATAAATCCAAAACAAATTATTTTCGTGTATACCCTTGGTGTAATTAATCAACAACATAATCTATACAAGAATGTTCTTATACAAAAATCTTCCATGTATATTGGTTAACATTTGTAACATAACCAAATTTCTCTAAACTTCAGCTTTGGGATTGATAGGAACAAGCTCCAAGGTCTCTTCATCAACATTACCATCTCTCTTATCCATTTCACAACCATCAGAAGGAAGCAATCCTTCATAAGGTCCTACATTAGGAACAAGAAAAACCAAAACAAGTGTAACAAATCTAAGAATGTCCCTTATAAGAACAGCCAACCATAGGTTGTTAAAATCACTTCTGGTAATATGAAGGACACGTAGAAGTAACCCTCCGCCCCATTTGGATATAAGCATGCCAATGCTATCAATACACATTAAAAGAGCAAAAAATGTTCCTTCAATTCCTAGAGGACATAGTTTTGCGCTCAGTACCATCATTGGCATCCACCTTATTTTGCCTGTGATTCTAACAGCGGTTTCTTCGAGGACAACAAAAAAGTAGTCAGGGATTCCAATTTTCAAATTCCAACGGAGAACGAAGATCAAGTCCAATACACCTGATATTGCATATAGGAGTTGTGCATAGAATACTAGGTTCCTAAATGTGTAGTTTTTTAGATACTTGTGGTAGATTAGAACACCTATTATTGAAGCCACTGCTCCAATTGCATAGATTACTCCAACAAACTCCTGCATATGCATACATAAGAGAGCAAAACTCAATTAGAAAAATAAATGGCTTTGAAAGAATTGTCACTTCTTAAGTTATTTCTGCAACAAAGGATAAAATACAGTCAAATTGTTTTCAATTAAGCTGTTTTGATAAGTTATTTTAGAGAGTTTATACAAATAAACTGACAACAAATTATAAACATGCCATAAGCATTCTCCATAAATTCTCTCTAACAGTCTCCGCAAGTACGTATGGTAACACGCAAGTTCAAATACGCTAATGCAAACAAGTCCCCAGTGATCTGCAAACAGAAATGGGATTGGGATTGCTTGAAATAAAAAATCCCTTTAGTCACTGCAGTTAGCTAATCTAATCAATTGAATAAAAATTGTAAGTTCGGTAATTCGGTCTCACTTATCTTCAATAATCAAGATCTTAACTGCAGTAGCTACTAACTGAAGAATCTATTTCTCAAAATTGTAAGTTTGGAAATTTGGCCTCAACCGTCTGATATACATCAATAGTCAACATCTTAACAGCAGTGATTACTGATCCGTATAGAATCAATTTTCCAAAATATGAGAGGTACCTGAGAGAATGCAGGACCGGCTTTCGAATCAGTATACCAGTAAAAATGACCTTCATGAGTGGTTACATTAAGAGAAAGGGAAAGGAACATGTAAAGTGAAGGCTTCCATGCTTGAGGATACTTTATTGTTTTGTACATGCTTCTAATTGTCATTCCTGCATTCTCCATCGCTCCCTGCAAAATCCAGCGTGTTTAGTTCGATCATCAAGCTAATTTAATTTAGCATTTACTAACTAAGTTTAAGGGGAAAAAAAAAACTCATGACAAAACATTATGATACGATCATTTTTACTTTGTGCAAATAGGATCATGAAAATTTTCTAACCTGCTTCTTTTCATTATGCAAACCAGTGGCTTTCTTTTCGTAGATAACACAACCCAGTACAATTGTCAAAGCAGGAAAAACTGCCATAAGACCAAGTGACCCCTAAAAAACAACAGAAACATCCCATTCAGACATTTTAACAAACAGTTGGTGGAAATTAATTACAAGAACAAAAAAACATTTTTACAAACCTGTGGACCAAGATGATGAACAAAGAATCCACTAACAAGATACCCAATAAGAGCACCCGAACCCGAACAGAACCCACACAAACTCTGCAAATCCGGAGCCAACCCAGGAACCTCAATACTATTCCTTGCAATACACGCATCAATAGTAACATCCGCAATAGCAAGACTAGCAGAAACACCAAGAAAACACATCAACGCCGTCACAGCAGCAAGGTTTCCTCTCAACGCCACCACTGCAGCAGACACCAATCCAAGAACTCCGGCGAGGATAAAATAAGGCCGGCGACGGTAACCCCATAACGGAAAAGCATCAGTAAGAATCCCCCAGATGGGTTTGAGAATCCATGGAATGAAGTAAATGCCAACGTAGAGTTGAACGGTGGAAGGTTGGATTTTTTGAATGTCTTTCCAGTAATAATCTGAAACGAGTTTGAAGAATGAGCCGGAGAAGCCTTGGCCTATGCCGTAGATTAGGAAAATTCCAGCTATGAAAGATGGGTTGAGGTGATGGGTTAGCATTGTTAGCCATTCTATTGGTTGTGTTAGGATTGATATGAATGGATTTCTGGTTTTGTTTGTTGTTGTTTGATCCGGTTGAGTTGACATGGTTGAGTTTGCTGTGTTAATAGTGAAAGTTGAATTTGATCATGTTTTGGATTTGGAGGAAATGGATCTGAAAGATAGAGTTAGAAGCTTTTTGGTTTGACTTGAAAAGTTATGAGATCGTTGAATTTGGGAGGGAGTGTAGTTGAACTCAAATTATTAATTGGTGCATTTGCAACTTGTATGTGATTTTAAGTTAAGTATGCAAAAAGTTACTATACATAACTAACTCAACTCTTACACTATCATTATGCATAACTAACTCAACTCTTACACTATCACTTGGACCTTTAATTAGGTTTGGTGGTCGATTCTATCGTTAAGTGTTTTAGCTTTTATGGCAATTGCGGATATCGAATCGTATTTCTCTCTATCAGATCCAATGTCAATCATCATTAAATCAACAAATAATTAATAAATAATTTTGATTTTTCTATTGTAGCTTTGCACTTAAAATTAATGATATTTTTATTTTTCAAATTTATTATGAAATATTATAAATTATTGTATATAAATTTATTGTTTATATAAGATTAAAAAATAATTATTTGAATTTTATTTTATAGGATAAAAAGGGTGAATTTAAAAAAAAATTATAAATTAGATAAAATATAATTTAACATTTACTTTATTAAATTTATAAATAGTGAATTTAAAATTAAAATTTAATTATTATGCATTTTGACATGCGTTTTGAATATATATCTTTTGGAAAGTATGATTATAACAAATATTTTCTCCATTTATATTTTATAAGCAAATTTTAATTTTTTAAATTTATTGAATAATTAATGTATCTAACTTATATATAGTCTAAATATATTATTTATTCAATAAAATAAAAAAGTCAAAATTTATTTACAAATAAAAATAGAGAAAGTAGTTGTTTGTGATCTAGATACGTCTAGTTATATAAATTTCTTTTATTTTAGATATTTTATCTTTGAGATTTTGATTCATGATATATGTTATTAAAGGTAATTGTGATTTTTAGAAATATTAAAAGTACAGAATATTATATCAAAATTTCTGTAAATATTATTTTAAAATAAAAACTTTTTTTGTTGTTGTCAAATTTGATGATCGTTAGACTTACCTAAACTATATTAATTTGTGCGTGAGTTACAATATAATAAAAGTATGGATGGTGACATATTTTTAGGCAGCCTATTAGTTTTGTTTAAAAAGTAAGTTGATTTGTTTTGTTTTGTTTTAGAAAACAGCTCATTTATTTTCGAAAATAGTTGAAAATAAAATGATGGTTTATTTGTAGTAAATATTAAATTTAAAAGAAGAAAAAAAGAATATAAACAAATTTTACTTCAGTCATGTTTTGGACTAAGAAGACGTATATCTATTCTAGAAGAGATGGGAGAAAGGTTTTGACTTGACAAACATTAAATAAATTAATTGTTGAATTTGATAGTCAAAGTTATACAACTTGATTTTTTAAAAATAATAATGATAATAATACTAAAATAGAATTAGGTCATGAATGTCGTCACTATTAAGATCTCATATGAAAGACACAAAAGTATCTTTGTTTTACAGACCAATGAGATCCTCATATCTATTTATTTAATGCAAATCTTGAATTTCTCCCAACTAATATAAAAGCTAGACCTTGAATGAATTAACCTATTGCCCAAACATGGTATGATTATGTCATTTGGGAGCAGTTCAAGTCTAATTGAATAAACATGTCAACTTTAAAATGCTCATAGAAAATAACTCAAGTTATGGAGTGGGTTAAGAAAGAAATACTCAAATTGTATGTTAAATAGAGATGAATTATAAAATAAGTTTGGTAAATTCATAATCCACCTATGTATTTCAAGAATTTTCTAAATTGTCAATTTTGACATTTACAAAAAATATATATATTGGATATTATTTTCTATGTATTTCAAGAATTGTTTGTCAATTTTGACATTTACCAAAAGAATATATTTGAATATTATTTTTTCGGGATCATATCGGTTTTTACGCAAGACACTTTTAGTGAGCAGAGAAAAAAAAGAAAAAGAATGAGAAGAATAAATGAGAGAAATCGTATTATTGAAAGATGTAAAAATTGAATTACACATTTATACAAGTATGTGACTTCCAAACCCTAACTAACTTGGATTATATCTCAACGTGCATCCTTATAATCAAAGTTGTCGAACACAAATTAATTATAGTTGATTTTAACTATTCCTAATTTTTTTTTCAAATTCAGGATTTGTCCATCTTCATGGTGAAAATATCGATCAACTATGCTTCAATTGAGCAATGTCTCACTTCAAATTTATCTCGATTTACCTTCTCCTTCAAGAAATGAAACCTAGCCTTAATGTGCCTACTCCTTCCATGCAAAACTAGATTCATTGCAAGATTCATGGCTGACATGTTATCGATCTGCAGCACCAGAGGTTTCTTCATTTCGACCTTTATCTCTTCCAGCATAGATTTAATCCAAATTGCTTGACACACATCATAGGATCATACTACATATTCAACCTCACACGATGATACTGTCACCATATGTTTCTTTCAAGCACCATGAGATTGACGCACCAAATACTTGAAAGAAATAACAAGTTGTGCTTCTTCGAACTTCCTTATCTCTACATCAATCAACATCTGAATAACAAGTAACTGTAGCTTGTTGGCTTTCAAAATCTTGTGGAAACATAATTCCACAGTTTGTCAATCCTTTTAGATATCTCACTATTCTTCTTGTAGCCTTTATGTGTGACACATTTGGTTCATCTATGTATCTACTCACTAATCCAATTGAGAAATCTATATCAGATCTTCTATTGCACACATACCTCAGAGATCCTACAATTTGTTTGAATAAAGTTACATCGACTTTGTCATCCTCTCCATGCTTCTCTAGTTTCAAATTTGGTTTGATATGAGGGTATGCATGATTCAAATCATTCATCCTGAATCTCTTGAGTATCTCTTTAAGATAATTTCTTTGATGCAACACAATATCTTGCTTGGTAATTTGAAATTACATGACTAGGAAATACGTCAAGTTTCCCATATCTGACATTTCAAATTCCCTAATTATTAGCTCTTTGAACTTTGACAAGTTCTCCAAGCTATTTCCAGTTACCTGCAAGTCATCGACATATAAGTAAATAATGATTATATCTTTTGATCCTCATCTTTGAACACAGTGCCCATTGAGCTTTCTTCAGCAACATCATTTCTTCTCTGCCTACTCTCTGTTGCTGATGAATCTCCTTTTAGGATTCTTCGAGAAGGAATCTTATAGATTATGAGCGAAAGACGTTAGTGTTTAAAAGGGGTTTTAGTTGATGGTTTGTGGTTGTGGGTGATTTTTGTTGTTGTGGGTGTGTAAAGTGGTGAAGGGTTTTTTTTAAGGAATTTATGATTTTGGGTGATTTTGAGTTTTTGAAGAAGACATTAGTTGTCATCATAAAAAATTATTGTCCTTGTTGAAAGCACATCATCTGAAAAACAAGGTTCCACAACTTACTATTGGAGCCCTTTTTAAGTCTTCCTCCTGCTTGTGTTGGTCTTGGAACTTACTATTGGAATCTACCAGTAAATCGAGTCTTTTGAACCTTATTCAAACTTCTATTGTTGTTTTGAATTTAGTTTATGATTCAATGGTTATTTTACACTTTGCCATATGCTTGTGATGGTCTTAAAACTCACTATTTGAGCCTTCTTTATGTCATCCACCTGCTTTTAATGGTGTTGGACCTTACTATTAGAGCCTTTTTTACGCCCTTCTCCTGCCTGTGATGGTCTTGGAACTTAATATTGGAACCTATCGGTAAATTGAGTCTCTTGAACCTTAGTCAAACATCTATTGTTGATTTAGATTTAGTTTACGCTACAATAGTTACATTGCACTTTGCCCTATGCTTGTGATGGTCTTGGAACTTACTATTTGAGCCTTCTTTACGCCTTCTTCCTGCTTTTGATGGTCTTGGAACTTACTATTGAAACCTACTGACAAATTAAGTCTCTTGAACCTGAGTCCAACTTCTATTGTTGTTTTGGATTTAGTTTATGTTTCAATGGTTACTTTGCAATTTACCCTATGTTTGTAATGGTCTTGGAACTTACTGTTGGAGCCTTCTTTACACCCTCTTCATGCTTGTTATGGCCTTATAACTTACAAATGGTGTCTTTTTACGCCCTCCTCCTGCATGTGATTGTCTTGAAAATTACTATTGGAACTTATCGACAAATTGAATCTCCTTAACCTTAGTCAAACTTCTATTGTTGTTTTAGATTTAGTTTACGTTTCAAATGGTTACTTCACACTTTGCCCTATGCTTATGATGGTCTTGGAACTTAATATCGGAGCCTTCTTTACGCTCTCCTTTTGTTTGTGATAGCCTTAGAACTTACTATTAGAGCTTTATTTACGCCCTCCTCTTGCATGTGACGGTCTTAGAACATACTGTTGAAACTTACCGGCAATTCGGGTTTTTAATCTCCTTTTAAAGTTTTTAGTAGAATTTTAGTCTGACCAAAATTTGATGACATGTCAAAGGATTTATGCCGATGTGTCAACTCCACATCTACCAAATTGAAATTAAAGTCATTTTTATTAATAATTAATATTATGTTATTTATTAAAAAATAATTTATTATTGTTAAAAATCTAAAAAATATATTTTAGTTCTATTGAATTATTTTAATAATTTATTATCATTAAAAATCTAACAAAACATTAAGTATTATTAAACTCCAACACAGATTTTGTTTTCTGAGACTCACTTTACTATCTCTTTGAAAAATCCATCTTTTCTGTTATAACCTTTCCTCCTACCACTCCCACCAAAATTCAATCTAACTGTCTCCTTCTTCTCCAACATTTCCTCTTAATATGGTTAAATTACAAAATGAAAAATAAAATCTGTTTGACTGATGGAAAAGTTAACGCAACTCATTTTTACACTTTCTCTGTTCTTTGAAGCTCATAGATCTGATCATCTTCATCATAAACAAAGAGTTTTGTAGAATCTCGATTGTTTTTCAACTTATAAACTTGATCTTCAAAATTAAGTAAATAAATTAGACCCTGGTTTAAAAGAAAGATTAAATAATCAAAAAGATTAAAGTAACTTGGAAAAGTGGACATGTATTCTCCATTGAATATACTTTTTTTTCCTAAAACTTATATTTCTAATTTATATTCAAATGCTTGAAGAAGGAAAATGAATAATGTTTAAAAAATTGTAAAGTCTGAAATTTAACAAAAATTCTGACCATATAAAACTTCATTCTTTTAGCGCTAAAGTATAGTAATATTTTTCTTCTCTTTATGCCAAACGAATTTACAGAATACTAATAATCATGTTTATTGTTTTTGATAAACTTTAACTCCTTCGGCAATCATGGCTTCGATTTTCCTCATTCCTGAATATACTTATGCAGCAAGTAACTTCTGGATATCCTTCTGAAAAAATATGAAACAGGAAAGATCAATTTATATAGATATAGTGATATCATAGCATACTGAGTTGCTAAATTAAGATTCTCTCCTGTTTTTTAATAAAAGGGTTTGTTCTTTATAAATCAATTCTTGTGTTGAACAATTAGAAGCTAGACTGTTAAGCTGTTGAAAGTTTACCTCAATTTGAAAAGGAGAGGTTGTTGGTGGATATCTTTCAACAACTTTACCGTTTTTATCAACCAAGAATTTCTCGAAATTCCACTTGACAAGATCGCCGAAAAAGCCCCCAGAGCTTGATTTCAGAAACTGGTATACTGGAGCAGTAAATGGTCCATTTACATCAACCTGTTTTACAAAACTTCATTACTTTGTCTCTTACTCGCATGTAATCTGTTTTTTGAAATACTGGATATAGAAACATTGTATCAAACCTTATCAAAAATTGGAAATTCTGCTTTGAACTTAGTGCAAGCAAATTGTTTAATTTCTTCATTTGATCCAGGCTCCTGCATGCCGAATTGATTGCAAGGGAAAGCTAGAACCTCCAAACCTGGAAAGAAAATGCATAAGGACACTAAAAATGCGAGGCTGATAAAAACATTACTTTAGAACTAAAAATCTGAAAGCTGTTCAGAGAGAAACAACAACGTAGAAAGTTGAATTTCAGTCACTTGGGAATAAATCCTAAGGAATATTTTGAATTTTCCTACAACAAAAAGTTTCTTAAGGCCCAAAGCTCACTTTCATGTTCCACAATAATGACCTTGACATATTAAAATAAGTATGTCAACATATCCCATTGGGTTAGCTTCACTCATAGTGAAGCACACATTAGCATCCGCGTCTAAAAATACCAATAGCATAAGCTGTGCCTAAACTTCAAAAGGAACTAGGAAGAAAAGGCATACTACTCTCCTAATCTTAAACAAGATCCACTTCAAAACAAAATAACATTTAAAGTAGATAGATTCAAAATGAAGCTACACCATCGAAATATCTAGTGAGCAATACTCATAATAAAAATATAGGAAATATAAACAAACAACTATGCTCCATAAGTAACGCACCTCTATCTTTAAAATTTTCATACAAGTGCGAGAGTTCTGTGTAATTTGATGATGTCAAGCCGCTGTCATTCAAAGGAAATCATTCAATAAGATCATAACACACCAGAAACTTTGACATAACTTCAAGTTATTTGATTTGCACCTTCTCAAACAAGACTTGATTAGTAGAAATTGTTAAATAGAACACACTACTCACCACCCTAATCTGTTAAATGAATAGCACCAAACTCATCCTATCAGTTCGGTTTGAATAATGCCCCCCTCAATTTTTGTATAACAAATTAGAGTCGCGTGAAGCTGAGGCGAATTTAATTTTAATGTCTTCCATAAGAAAAGTGAGAGCGTAATAGTTCTAAATAGCAGACTCAGTTATGCAAAAACCTTGATATTGCAGCAAACAATGAATAAATGCTATGCAATCGCGGAAACTTCTAAAACCCTATATTATGTACTACAATGGAAACTTCTAAAATTACTAAGGAAAAGTGAGTGCAATTTCCCCTAAAGTACATCACACAAATATAAAGTGAATAAGTCCATACCATCTTGAAGCAACATTGACAATCAAGAGAACCTTCCCCTTGAATTTGCTAAGAGAAACATCCTTCTTATCAATATCCTGCACCACAGAAAAATTACATTTTTTTTTAAAAAAAAAAACTTAAATTTCAAAAAAGGGTTTCCCTCTTGAGTAAAAGTAACACAAAAAGTAACAATTTTTCAAACACGAAACTAAAATCAAAATTGAAATTGAGGAGATACACACCTTAACAGTAAAATCATAAATGGTTTTATCTTTAATAGCTTTAGCGTTGACTGAGAAAGACCGAGTCTTGGAGGGAACAATTGGAAAACTGGAGGAAGGTTGTTGAGCAAACCCTAGTTGAAAAAACGGTGACTTGGAAGAAGCAATTGAGGATTTGGTAAAGTGGAAAGAAGTTGAAGGGGTTGAATTGGTTCTAGATTGGTTGAAATCACGAAGAGGAGTGAAGAAGGTTGTGGAGAAAGCCATGGAAGCCATTTGTGTGGTTGGGAAGTGCAGAGAGTGAGATTAGTCTGAATTTGTTTGGGAAATTTGATTTTGAAGTGAATTTGTGAATGGGAAAAAGTGATGTGAAAGTTGGATAACGGTATTTCCTAAATTATTGGTAACAAATTAGAAGGGTTTATCTTTCTCCATACACTATTTTATTATATAAATTTGTTACTAGTAGATATTTTTCCTCTAATCATTGATTTTTATTAATAGAAGTGTTTTAATTGATAATTTAATTTAGGGATAAATAACTGTTATCTCCTGCCATTAGGCCGAGTTTTGGTTTTCCCCCTATTAATTATTTTTTTTGGATTACCCCTTGAAATATGAAGAGTTCTATGATTTACCCCCTAGGACCCCCCGTAAACTTGTTTTTTTGATTTACCCCTGGTCACTGTTTTTACACGCTTAGGAGTACCCTAAAAATACAGGGTAATCCAAAAAAAATAATTAATAGGGGGAAAATCAAAACTCGCCCTAATGGCAGGAGGATAAATGTCAATTATCCCTTTAATTTAATTATTTTTGAAAATATCTTTTTTTTATAAATAATCATTTGAAATATTAAATTGATGATTTGGAAGTGATTTTTGTAGGAGAAATTTCTTATTCCAAATATAATTTTTATGAGTTTTGTAAAAATTCAATATATTTTCTTAAATATAGTTCACTTGGTTGAGAATTTCTCTTGATCCGAAATTTTTCTTGACTTTATACCCTAATACGCTATATCAATATAATTGCTTATGTATATTAAAAAAAATTCCTATTGCTATATAAAGATGACAGATGTAGTGAACTTTAGTACTATTTTAATAAGAAAAGTAATGAAACCAAAAAACAAAAAAGATAAATATAAATTCAACATTGTTAAATAATTCGAGAATGCTAATGAGTCAAAATCTTCTCCATTTCTCCTCATCTTCATTTTGTGCATTAGTAAAGTTCTAAAAATATTAATGTAATAATGTGACATTTAATTGATACATTTATTTTTTATGCACTACATATGTTTCCAAATTATAGTAATGGAGAAGAAAAATAGAGAAAGAAAATGAAGAAGATCCTATCTCAATACTAATATAGTATGAATTTGACAACATTTTAAATTAATGTACAATTGGATTTGGACAGATACTTTATGAAAATATTATTTTTGTCACGGAAGTCAGACTGTACAATCCTCCAATTTCTTTAAGAAAAGGAGTGGTAAGCACACATTAGTTGTCATTATATTTGGTATTGATTTAGGGATCAATAATGTATCTGAGATGAAATTCACAGTGTAATATAACTTCACAGCTAGGGTGGCAAAACGGGCCGGGGCCCGCCGGGCCCCCCGCGTACCCGCCAAAAATTGGCGAGTTGGGTTGGGATTTTAGGCTCGACGCTCGCCAAAGCCCGCCCCGCCAAAACCCGCCGCCCGCCATACCCGCCCCGCCAAAGCCCGCCGCTCGCCAAAACCCGCTCCTCCTCCAAAACTCACTATTTTTTTAGTTAATTCTAATAATTGCAATTCTTGATGGTTTATTTTATACATTTATTTACAAATATAAGTAATATTTTTTAGAGTAAATTTGTTAAAAAAATTACTTTTATAAAAAATTGTTTTAAAAATTAAGTGAAAAGTTTAATTAAAAGGTAAAAAAAGCATATTACTCTATTAAAAATATATAAATAAAAATAGGCGGGTAAGCCCGCCGCCCGCCAACCCGCCATCTTGGCGGGGCGGGCATGATTTTGATGCCCATTTTACTTGGCGGGCATGCCCGCCCCGCTCGTTTTTTGGCGGGCATAAGGCGGGGCGGGCGGCGGGCGGGGCGGGCGGCCCGTTTTGCCACCCCTATTCACAGCAATACAAATCAGTGTAATCTAGCCAAAATGTCCATTTGATACATTTATTCTGTTCTGATTTGGTGAAAAATAAAGATCAAGTCAAAGACTGACAGTTTCATCACATATTTGTCCGTAGGGGTACAACCATTGGTTCATCTGTTGTGTATCAAAATGTGTATTTCAGAAGTTTTATCACTTTGTATTGTGTATCGTAATGAGCATGTGTGCAACCATTTGAAGTTTTATATGGTGTGTACTACTTACCTTTCCTGTAATTCATGTTAGTAGCTTGCTTAGTAAATTTGAAAAAACTCAAATCTTGATTATAGATAAGGTTATGTTAGAGGTTTTGACATGAGATATTGTTAGAAAAAATCAATTTCAATCGAATGGATCGAGGCTAGAATCGTGAACGAAATCACTTTCCTTATAAGTATTTCAAGCACTCTCAATATGTCTTAGAGTTGGAACGCAGGAATACCCAGGATAATTCAGCCTTTTATCGAGTTTGCGTAAGACCGGCGAAAACTCGGATGTAGTGAAGAGTGTCTGGAATTTTAGTGAAGATGATAGGCTTATCAAATGTACATTTATGTTGTTTTTTCTGAATCAAGAATGAGGTTTTTATAGGCCACTTTAGTATTGTTTCATAAGGTAGCGACCCTTCGTGAAACATTTCCTTTTCCAAAAGTTACAATGCTTGGCCTATTGCAACATTTACCAAGAGTTGCATGTTTTCATTCTGCAACACTTCACAAAGTGTTACATATTTATGATTCAAACTACAAACAGCCTATTGCAACACTTCACGAAGTGTTGCCTATTTTCATATTCAAAATACAAACTTCACATAGATATTTTCTTGTCATTTTGGAACACACCCATGGTGATTAAATATTATTAAGTATTAATAATTTCCAACAATCCTCCACTTGTTCTAATAATGACAAGATTAATTCCAGAAAAAGGGAAACAAAGAATGTTAATACAATTAAGTATCTTTCGATTTTAAACTTAATCTTAGTAAGGATAACGCAAAGTCTAATCGGAATATTAGGTAGCAATGCTTTTAAACCATTAATCCATATGATTATACCGGCGTTACGTTACACACATTCTTTAAGGGTACTTCGCCTACATTTCTCGCCTAGCACTTATTTATGGCCATGTGCTATCCTGTTTCATGAATTTTTCATGAGAGAAACTCCAACTCTCACTTTGAGACGGCACCATCTCGAAATTCACATAGGTGAGGTTCATATTGTGTCTTTTTCCATAAGACACGTACCTCGGTATTGAACTTCATTAAGAGTTTGAAATAAAACTCAACCCTCGTTTTAAGGTCAACATTACCACGAAATGTTTGATAATTATCCAAATCAACGACTTGTTGTTACCCATTGAAAATCTTGAGGTTAATGTTTTGTTAACGTAAGATTGGGTTGCCGCCATTGTCGGAACTCTTACTCAAGGAGTTTCAACCTCCTACATCTTGAGGTTGTTTTACTAAGTCTCTGGCCAGTGGATTAGTAAATGAATTTCCCGAATTATAGATCGATCGTATATATGCGAGTAAATGATTACATCTTTAATCAATTTTCTCACGAATGTCTAAGGCCTCAGTGCCCAGACTTTCCATTTTACACTTATCTGAATTCTCTTGTTAAATTGGCTTGACTAACACATTGTGTTAACACCTTTGAAACACTGTATTTAGCCAATGGAGCTTCCGACAGAAGGTCCCTCAACCATTTAACTTATTTTATTAGTGGAAGCGAGATCCACACACCATGGTTCCATGGTCAAGAGAGTGATGCATGTTTGTTTCTTGCTCTTCCAAGAAATCTCACCTACAACTAGTGTAAATATCCACTCAGTTGTAATTTTATGATCTTCAACACTCGATATCCAACTCATATTGGTATTTCCTTCTAATATGATAGGAAACCTACCGTGATGGAGGTCAAGATGTTGGTTTCTTTAAAAGATAATCGAAAATCCTTGTGATGGCCTTCCAATGCTCACTATTTGGATTTCTAGTAAATCTACTCATTTACTAATTGCAACTGCTATATTGCATATAGTATATTGCATTAGAAAACCAATTTCACTTGTGTATTCTAATATATCCATAACACTGTCATTATCATTTTAGCACTAAGATCAAATTGAATATTTACTTTTTGAAACGTGCAGTTTGAACTTATCAAGAACTTTCTCAACAAAGTGTATTTGACTAAGTTCATAACCCCCACTATTTTCGCATTACGTTGATCCCCAAAAAGTGCCAACTAGTCCAAGATCTTTCATCTTGAATGTGAAATTTTTCTCAATATAGTGTATTTGACTATGTTTTAAACCCCCACTCTTTCGCTTTACTTTGATCGAAAGGAGTGTCCACTATTTCAAAAAATTTCATCTTGAATGTGGAAGCTAGAAACCTCTTTGTTTCTAAGATTCAATTCATCTCGTTGCTAATGATCAACATGTAATCAACATAGAGACAAAGGAATATCACAACAGTCTTACTCAACTTTGTGTACAAACACTTATCCCAAGAATTAGATGAAGAAGGTTTTTAGATGATCATGCATGATGATCCAAGAAGGTTTTTAGATGAAGTGAGAGATAAACTTATGAGCAATTTAAAATAAATAGTATGAATTGCAATGAGTACCTTAGTTATGTTCACTTCTCTAAAATCTTCTCTTGAACTTCTATGTTCAACCTTCTTGATCAACCACATCATTGATGTACATGACACTTTAGATCCTTTTATTATTTGATAACCTTTGTCTTCATCAAAACTAAATATAAGATGTATTCTTCACAATCTCCCCCTTTTTGATGATGACAAACTCTTTGAATTCTTGTTTTGATAATATTGAAAATTCTCCCCCTAACTTGTGTGGTTCCTCCTTAATCGGAGAATCTTACAATGACAAAGTCAAACTTTTAATGTCATTGTTTCGGTGCTTGTTTTAATCCATACAAGGATTTAACAAGCTTATACACCCTTTTGTTCATCAGTAGGAACAATATAACATTCTGATTGCTCCATATAAATCTCCTCATTGAGATTTCTATTTAGGAATGTCCTTTGACATTTATTTGATGAAGCTAATGCAAACAAAAACTATAATTTTCATTATGCTTGCTTCTAGTGCATATGTGTCAAAATAATCAACATCTTTATTTTGTCTAAAACCCTTGGTTACTAATAAATCCTTGTAGATGTTTTAATGTACCATCACTATGATACTTTTTTCTAAACATCCGTTTGCATCCAATGAATCCTAATCTTTTAAGTAGATCGAGAAGTTTCAAGTATGGTTTGACATTATTGAATCTATTTCATCTTGGTTATCAGTATTCCAAAAATAGAGTCCTTTGAAGCTATTGCTTCCTTATAAGTCTTAGGATCGTCTTCCACTTGAAGAATAAGAATATTTTGAACTCTCACTATTTCCTTCTACACAAGAGAAATAAGTTGAAAAGTGATTTTGTTCGGTCCTAGATCCTTAGCCTTTCAGACTTTCTGCTCTTTCTAAGTTCGATTTATTTTCAACAGTCGTTGACGAACTTTCAATTTGTTTCAACAATCTACGAAGAACCTTCCTCACGAGGTTCTTCGAATTCCTTATCCCTCATGATAAGGTTTTCAAAATTCCACATCTCAAGATTCAATAGTTATAAAACTCCAAATCCAAAAGTCTATAAAAATCATGATCATTTTCGATTGATCTTTATATACATTGTAATAATAAATTTCATTGAATTCAAACAATTCACATAACATATTTATCATATTTCAATTGCATAATTTAAAATTATAAATTTTAAATAATTTGACCACAATATAATTCTAAATTAAATCACACACTTTTCACTTCAAAATTAAATAATATATTGAAGTTCATAAGAAATCAATTTTCTATTCATTTACTTGCTACTTTTTATTTTCCACTTATATTCCCCATATTTTACTTTATGTATAATACTTTTATAGTTTCTTTGTGAATCAATTTACAAAGTATAATAAATTGAATAACCTCTACAAAACCACTTGAAATTTCATTGGCAGGTGTATTTACTATGATCATCATTTAAAATAAAGAAACATGAATCATGAACCAATATCCATATTATCAAGTACAAAATTAGTTACAACATTATATATTCATTTAATTTTCCTATATTTCATAATGTCATTTATGTTTTGCACTCCAAAAAAATTATTTCAATATTCATTGTTTGATAGCAAGCATTTCATAGCAATCATTTCAATGTTTTGTGAAACACAAAGGCACCAATAATAATTTAATACTAAATGTGACGTGTGGCCTTTTTGCTATAGACCAAATCAAACAGAAGCAACATACCTTTTGGTATAACTAGTGTGATACCCGTGCGTTCGCACGGGTATCCGTCGTTTTCGCGCATTTGGATTAAGGAAAATAAAAGGTAATAGTAAAAGATTAAATTTTTGTTAAAATTAAAAAAGTTATAAAAATATTAATATTAAAAAACTTAAATATTAAAAATAAAAAGTAATTAATAAAATAAAGTTTATATTTTTTAGATAGAATAATACAAATCATAAGCTATCAATTATATTATGTAACAGTTTTGGATAAATTATATAAATAATTTCTTATGCTATTATAAGTTATACAATGTAAGAGTTTCAATTCAATAAGACACAAGGATTTATTAATTGATTCCAATTCAGTATTTTCTTGAGTTAATAGATTCAGTTATATCAGAATGGAAAAAACCTTTGGTAGCAGCATGGAAAACAGTTCAATAATTGGTTCCAGTTTCAGTAATTTCTTGAGTTAATAGATTCAGTTATATCAGAATGGAAAACAACTTTGGTAGCAGCATGGAAAACAGTTCAATAATTGATTCCAGTTTCAGCAATTTCTTGAGTTAATAGATTCACTTTATATCAGAATGGAAAATAATTTTGGTAGCAGCATGGAAAATTCTTATATATCATAAGTTGTGAAAAATTCTTATACCTTGAATCAGCTTTAGCAGCACCAGAATGGAAATGATGTTTAGGATTGAAATTGAAAAATATACTGTTATCTATGTTATTGCTTCTCTTACAAACTAATTTACCTAGACAGAAGGTGTTGTAGTCTCTTGTTTTTATCTCTATTCTCCACTAACATTATTACCAATAGTGGAAGGAAAGTGTACATTGACAATTAGGAGCACGAATGAATTAAAGCAACAACTTGAACTGCTGAATCGAGAAACACATAAGGTGAACCATCTGGATCAAGATCAACCTGGAAGACATAATAGGTGAAACTAAAGACCGTGAACATGTGTTTTTGTTATATTAAAAGCATTGGTGTTAAATAACATCTATATTAAAGAAGTGCAGAAATTGGAAGTGGAAACTATTAAGAATGTAACAGTATTAGATAAGTACCTTCCAGGAAGAACCCTAGCAATTTTTTACATGAGTGAATTTATGGAAAGGCACACATTCTCCAAATATAGTGGTTCACCTTCACATCATGTTGGTTACACCGAAGGCGATCAATTGGCTGAAGCAGTTCATCATGATCCTATAATAACCATGCAATTGCAATGGAAAACAACACTGCAGTTTGATAAAATTTAAACTTGTTCGGGCTCATATAACACTGAAGATACTGCAACACATTGAAAACAATAAAGACTTTTAGAATAGAACCAAAATTTAAGAAAAAGAAACCTTGGATTTAAGATTAGTGTACTTGCCTGAGAGATGAAAACCATAACAATAAGTGCTGGAAGTCCCCGTGCCATAGCAGCTGAGTCTCACAACAACCCCAATTCTTTCCCAAACAGGAAAGTCGGCAGCAGCATCATCATTGAAACCTTGGTTGAATGTGGTGGTATTCTCCATTGCAGCCGGTGCAGTGAACCCATTCTCACCAGTAGGAAAAACGAAACCGGGAGAAGAAACTCACATGTGCATCCAGGGAGTGACCCTGCCATAAGGTCAAGGGTGGGACTTTTCCAAACATTAGGAAAAATCTGCACAATCCATCTGCGATATTCCTCATAGGACATATAATGAAGAGTCGCATAAGGAATTTGTGTTCAATTATGTTCCTGTTAATATATTTCAAAGTCGCAAAGAATAAGTAAGAGGAAAAATTACCTCTTTGTGCAGCACACAAGTGTCTTGAACATGCAATACACATACCACTGAAGCTCGTTGATATCAATTTCTCTTTTCAAAACCTGCACATTGTAGTATACTAATTACAAAATTACACACAAATCAATCATGGTTAAGAGGTAAATCCAAAGATACAGTTAAGCAATGTGCTCTACTGACATGTTATTTGCCCTGTAAGCATAATCTAATGTGCTCAAGGTATCCTCTAAGCAATGAACTGCAGAATAAACGGTCGCTATGATACATGTTTTTGTCATTCGGCCAAGTGAATCGCGCAATAATCGTGTCAACTTGCTATCCCTAAATTCCAACAATTTTATATAAGCAAACAGGAAAAAGATACATTCAAAATATGTAACTGTAGATATCTAAACAAAATGATTCAAACCAAAACTTAATATAATGATGCCTAGAAGCGAAGTGTGTTGTCAAATCGAATGGAGCATAATCCAGACATAAACAAAAGAGGGAAAAACTTGTAAGGGATATGGCCAATGTGCTCCACAAGTGCAGTGATCACACGCCCTAAAGTAAATAAAAAAATCAAATCATTCAGAAATTTTCAATGATTGTTTCCAAAAGCTGCAAATTGAAATTGAAAGAGAATAAAGGGAGTATCCAAAACAAATGTGATAGGCATTGCAGTCAATTTGAAAGTTTTCAGAGTTGATTGCCATAACTCTAAATTTATGCAAACAGCCTAAGCATACCAAGGTGTAACTTATTATCAATTGCTTCAAGCTGCAAAAAAATCTGAGTTGCGTCGCTATACTGTAGAGGAATTTTAACATAACTTCTATTGCTATGTGATATGTGATTTATAATAAATTATAGTGAAATAGTGGCTACATAAAAAGAATCATTGTAAGGACTTCTATCATTGTAAAATAGAAAATGAATCTGATGTGAATCACACACATAAAAAGCACAACAAAGATATAAAACAGTACCAGCGGCAGATTTCAAGTCGTACTCGGGCACTGTAAAAGTTGATTCGATTCCCTGTATGACAAACCACAATGACTAAGAAGACAAATGTCGGCTTTAGGGACAACATTAAAACTAAGAAGACAAGCCACAATGATAGGAATCCCCAACGTGGCTTCGTTAACAACGTCAGCTTTAGGGACAGTTTCTTGCCATAAAGGATGTCTTTTATCCTGTTTATGTTTGTCGATTCGATAAAAAAGTCGGTGATGGTCGTAACCTGGTTCAGCTTCGGTTATTGCAATTGCATGCACCCTTCATACAAATTAAAAAAGTCGTTACAGAAGCTCCCTTCATACAAAGCAGGCTGCACAGAAGCTCCCTTTGTATACATCTTTACACAAATGCTTCACAAAAGCTCCCTTTGTATACACCTTCTGCAATATTGTGAATAACAACCATTGTGACACACCTAAATTGAAGAAGAAAGAAAAGAAAAACTAAGTTTCACTAAACATACTCAGTAAAATATTTCACATACATATGATTATGAACCACGAAATGAAAACGATATTAACTTATCTCGGTCAATGCCAGGAAAATCTGGTGCAATGAGAGCCACCAAGCCCATGTGATACATATGACCCGCTATAGTTTCAGGCTCCTGTACATCTGTCCACAACCGTCCTGCTCATTTTGTTGTCTGTTCCATTTCACATTCAGACCAAATAACTCAACAAAAAGTTAACTAACAGCTAAGAACATTAGCGGTTTCTTCTTACTCATGCGGTTTCATTAATATGAAACTAAAGTTGAGAATATGTATATACCAATGTTTAGTTCCAAGAAAAATATCAAATGCTCGAGAAGAGAAGTAAAAGAGGTAAAAGAGGTTAAGTGAGTTACACCTAACCTGAAAAATATCAAATGCTCGAGAAGTAATGATATCGGAAAATTCCTCCATCATCTCCCACAATCAATCTCCAATTCCTACCAAAACTATTGACAGTGGATACTCGCTGCAATTTAAAATAGTGTAAGAATGCAGAACGGACCTCACATGAAAGAACACAAAAAATTTACCTGGATTTTATGATTGCATTTATCGTCTTGTGTTTCTGGTGACTTAGATGGCCATATTATGTATCGATGCTTTTGGTCACTTGTGGCAACAAATGCTGATATATTTCATCAAAGTATTGTCGAATTGTAGGCCCAACTCAACATTGCTATTGTGAAATCAATACAACAATGAGATTAGAAATGAAAGCATAACAGCAAGAAAGCAATGCCAATAATGAAATCAATGATCTAAACATAGACATGAAAGCTAACATATGCTGCATGAAGTATAATCTTGGAGCTGGGGATTACATCACAGTATGTTCCTTTTCATTCAGTTAGTACTTGGTAGAAAATATATTGATAGTTTATTTAGGGATTAACCCTTAGAATATTAGGCCTTTTCATTCAGTCATTCTACAATTAGTTTGTAGATTTCTGAACTTTCTAAATTTGAGTTACACAATGGAACAAAGATAAATCCTAGAATTTTTTGGAGTCCACTAAAAAATAAAATGTGAAAACTACAGTTTATTTACCTCTTGAGCTCGCATTTTACACTTCCTTGTTAAGAAAATTAGTGTCGGAGTACCTCATGAAGCATCCAGTATTGAGTGCTCGTCCTTTTCACGAAGGCAAGCATCCCAATATCGACATCCCAACATCGACGATGAATCATGCTCGAGACATGCTTTGAACGACTGAGACTTTAAATTCCTCCAACAATCAGCTAGAACATAAGCAGATTCATTTGTTGCTTCAGATACAACAACTTTCCCTCTTGCATAGCCTTTATTTTTCTCTGCATCTTGAACTACTCTTGACACTGCTTGACACTCCATCAACCATTCTTCCTGAAAAGTCATTTTGTTTAAATTCCAAACACAAAAGTTCAATAAAGAATAAAATCACCAGAAAACACAATGAAATGGAGAAGCATATCGTCGAGCCTATCAGCAGCTTTGGAAGATTCATCAACATACTTGTAAGGAACTAAAGTGAAACCCCTCGATTCACCAGTTCTAAAAATCAAAAATTTCAATTTCAAAAAAGCTAAAATTATGGATTTGATGAATTGGTAAATTGGGGGAAATCAGAAAAAGAAATACCTTCAATCTTTGGGGATGAAGATGTCAACAACCTTTTTGTACTTATCAAAGAGCGGTAATAGGTCCCCGGCGGTTGTACCACACCATCTTTAATTATTCTATAATAAATCAAAACAGGGTTGTCTCGTGAGTAATAATTAATATGAAACAATTCTCAACCCGTCAATGGAGTCATGCGTGTTCCCGTTTACAAATTAACATGCCGATACTAATTCGAACAATACGTACCTAATTCATCAGTTCAGCAGGGCGGGAATCATCCATAATGAACAATTAAGATCTGATTTAAAACAACTCCAAATACTATCAATTCAGAACATGGATTCAAACATGACATAACAACAACAAAAATTGACTGATATTTCTGTATAGATGACTTCTTTAGTCTCCTTCAAAGTACATGTTTCTGCAATGCTATTTTAGACTTACCAGACTAAACACGTAATATGAACAAAATGCCGATGGTAAATATATCAATCTATACAAATATAGAAACTCACAGTGCGGCCATCCATGATGTGCTTATCGACAATGACTCTTCCAACAACAGCAGGATCAGCAAACACAACAAAACCAAACCCACGAGCACGTCCTGTTGCATAATCCCGCATGATCACAACCTCAATCACCTCCCCATATGTCTCAAAATACTCCCTGAGACGTTCCTCATCCGTGTCCCACGATATTCCTCCCATGAAGAGCTAGCCGAGATCCGATTCCTTCTGTTCAATTACCAATCACAACCAACCATCAATCACTAAATTCAATATCAAGATTCAACAAACACTCACTTTAACTCATAATTCTCATTCAGTTTAAACACTCACATTGTAATTCTGTTAAAACAATTCATGGTTACTACACATAGTGTGTCAGTCTTATTTAAGTATAGAGGTAAGCCTAACATAACTCATGATATATAGTCATATACTGAAATCATAATGGAGTTGTTTCTCTACCAATAATAGCTTTGGTAAGCTTATTTTTCAAATGAAAAACTGACAAACATGTGACTGATATATATATTCTTAGTAAATTTGATAGAGCAAACCTTACCATTTTAAGAGTGGAGCAATCTGTCTAGAGTGTGCAAGTACTTCCTCAAAACCATGACATACTTTATTTTCATGAAAAAAACTGAAATCAACAAAACATAAAACATATCAATATTACAGAGTCAGAAAAAGATACTCATTATCACCAAACACAAAACATGGTATCAAATTATCTTCATCAAAAGGAGATGGTGCACGGCAGAAGTCTACAATCTGGTCATAAGTAACTATCCCCATTCATGTAATCCAAATTACACACTATTTATTTTATCTGATAGATCGGAACATTCACGGCCAAAAAAATGAAACAACCATAAAAACGAAAACTGGAAAAGCAATTCAAATCTGATAGATCGGAACATTCCTTTTAGAAACCCAGGGATCAAAACTAAAGAACCTGGAAAACAAAACAAAAAAGTGGAGTTAAAAATCAAATCGATCTTCTTTGATATCACACATCTGAAAAACATCACTGATATTTTTCATATTTTTCATATATAGATCGAAACATTCACTAATCAATAAACACCATAACTATAAAAAAAAACAGTAAAAATCACATCTTTCTCATGGAAGTAACACTAATAGATTGGAACATTCGTGTCGTTGATGTCGCAATCTCGAACCGCCACCTTCCACAACTCCGTTGATGTCGCAAACTCGCTCGAAGGGTCTGGCCATGAGATCCGATTTGAAAAGGGTTTAGTTTGAGGAAGGAAAAGAAAAGAAGTCAGGCTGGAAGAAAAAATAAGAAATGGGTTCTCTGAAAAAAACAGAGCGGATTTAGGGTTTAGTTTGAAAAGGGTTCTGTGTAAGAAAGAATAAGAAATAAGAAAGAATAAGAATGTAGGAAGAAATAAGAAAGCTGAATTTTGGAAGCTGAGACGCGAGGCAGGCCACGTGGATAGGCTAAATGGCAAGAAAGGCATATTTGGTATTTCCAGACCATTTAACTTTCTTATATTGTAGATTTCATAAAGTAACACATACCTTTTCGTTAAAATTATATATGAAGCGGTGCAATGGTTCGGTGAAACTGGTTCTCCCTGTATGTGCTTTATGAGAACCATAACCTGTGAAGGCTGTGATAAATCCGGCCAATGAAACTTTTTTTTTTATCAAATTCATGATATAAATTTTTGTTGTGTTTAGAATGTGTCCACAGCACAACAGTTTATTCTTTTATGCTTGAAAGAAAGCCTCGCTGTCATTGAACAAAATACTTATAAGGTTGTTCGAAAAAATCAATTTCAATCGAATGGATCGAGGCTAGAATCGTGAACGAAATCACTTTCCTTATAAGTATTTCAAGCACTCTCAATATGTCTTAGAGTTGGAACGCAGGAATACCCAGGATAATTCAGCCTTTTATCGAGTTTGCGTAAGACCGACGAAAACTCGGATGTAGTGAAGAGTGTCTGGAATTTTAGTGAAGATGATAGGCTTATCAAATGTACATTTATGTTGTTTTTTCTGAATCAAGAATGAGGTTTTTATAGGCCACTTTAGTATTGTTTCATAAGGTAGCGACCCTTCGTGAAACATTTCCTTTTCCAAAAGTTACAATGCTTGGCCTATTGCAACATTTACCAAGAGTTGCATGTTTTCATTCTGCAACACTTCACAAAGTGTTACATATTTATGATTCAAACTACAAACAGCCTATTGCAACACTTCACGAAGTGTTGTCTATTTTCATATTCAAAATACAAACTTCACATAGATATTTTCTTGTCATTTTGGAACACACCCATGGTGATTAAATATTATTAAGTATTAATAATTTCCAACAGATATAAGAGTCTATGATAAATTAGAGATGGTAAACTTGGTATGGCCAAAACTGTGTGTTGGAATTTAATAAAGGATTATAATTTATATATGTCATCTATAAATTACATATATTTGTTTTGTCTTATATTAAATTAGAAAGAAAAGATTCATAAAAATGAGTAACATGAATCAAAATAGTAATTGATGATACAAATGTAACGGGATTCCCAATAAAAATTGATGATAAAAATGAAATGGATTAATGAAAAAGATGCCCAGGTAATTAAAATGATACATATACAATTATTTACGACACGATATAATATAAAATTATATAAATACACATCTAAATTTGAATAAAGTATTTAATTATAAAATTAATAATAATTATATAAACTCAATTATAGTATTAAATAAACATAAAAAAAGAACACGAAAGAAAAATAAGAAAATTTTGACATTTAAAAATAAGAATTTTGTCTCTCAAATAAAAATAATTATTAATTAAAATAAAATAAGTATTGTGCTGATAGTAACATGTGAGATGAAAAATTAGTTGTGAGATAAAAAATTAATTATCTGCATGACTATTGATGATTATTTAATTTGATAAATAAATTATTAATTTTATTAAAATAAAAGAAAACATTAATAATTTTTTTTAGTGATAAATAAATATAATTGATTAAAGATGTTGTAAAAACAAAAAAATTCAAATTTACTTTGTAAACTTATAAATATATAATTAAAAATACAATAAAAATTTATTAAAATACCTAAAAAATAATTTGTTTTTTAAAATATTAATAAATGCTTATTTACTAACCTTCATTCTATTAACAAAAAAATTTAAAATTATTGAACTGATGATTGAATATCAACTCTATATTTAAAAGAACACATTTGACATGCTCAAATATAGCTCGTTGACAACAATTAACCGATATTGTTAATATAATTAAGCAATCATGAATTTTAGAAAAGATGTAGATGTGATTGATATAGTTAAGCAACCATAATATAATTTTTTTTTTTTATAAAAGGGAGGAGAGCCTAAGTCTGAAAAAACAAACAATTGCAATGAAGCAATAAAAAGACTGTTAATTTCTAAAGATTAAACCGCCATAAGCGGCCAAAAAACGCAGGTGTCTCATCATGCATTAAATGGTTCTTGTCTAAACAATCCTGATTTGCTAGCGCATCTGTGCACATGTTCGTAGATCTGCGAGCATACGAGATAACAACAATCTCATGCAAAACAATACTCTCCTTAATCTACCTTAGAAGAGATACACATTCCAAAATGCCAATATCCCCTTAGCTTTGACCACTATCTTTGAATCAACATTCAACTCCACCCTCCTAACACCAAAAGATTACGTGAGTGTTAGACTTTGAAACATTCCCCAAAATACTATAATATACTCTTTTAAAAAAAAAATTAATGATATGGAAAAATAATTATTGATTTAGTTGAACAAATTATTAATTTAATTTATTGTTTAAATTATAATTTAGTATAAATTAACAGTAATTTTTAATTTAGTTAAGAAAAGCTATTATCATATCATCCAAAATCCAAATGCTCTTGAGTTAATTAATGATAATATTTCAAATACTTAATTTAATATTATAAAGATATAAGAAAGTATATTAAATATCAAAATAATTTATACAATAAAACTTACAATGGGAAGAAAGTAAGAGAAAAAAATAATGGGAAAAAAGTCAATTTAAATAGAATGTATATAAGGTCTCTTTAGTAAAAATAATGGTTGACTGATAAGTTAGTTGATAGTTTATAGCTGATGACTGATAAGTTATAGTTTATCGCTGATGGTTGAGACTTATAACTAATAAGCTAATTGAAGTGTTTAGTAAAATTAGCGGTTCAAATAACTTATAAATGTAAAATGACATAAAAGATATTTAATACATAATTAGTTTATTTGAAATTAAAATAAATTATAAAAGATAAAAATGAGTTTATGCTAAAATAATAAAGATAAAAAATGAAGAAGAAATGAGAAGCTATAAACTATAAGCTAAAACGCTATTTGAAATAGCGTATGAAAAAAACTATAAACTAATAAAATAAACTATAAACTAGTGATGAAAATACCGTTGCCAAATAGGTTTAATTTATCATATGAGCTTATAAACTATAAAACATAAACTCAAAAATATGTCTTACCAAACAGGTTTAATTTATCATGAGTTTATAAACTATAAAACATAAGCTCAAAAATATGTCTTACCAAACAGAGTCATAGTAACTCTTACATGTATAATTAATCAATTTATGCAATGAATTACTGTAAAATATATTTCTTTTTCAAAAATAACATGTAGCATTATATTTGCATCTTTTATACGAGGAATATTTAAGAGCAATAAAATAATTTAACCATAGAGCATGGCATATGTACTGTCAAGCACATATGATTCACATGCATATCATATTCAAATTAAAATGATTGTGCAATAAAGGGACCTTAAAAACATAGCATGTTTACTAATATCATCTTTAGTATTTCTCAAAAATTAGATTGATATTAAAAAAAAAAAAAACTCATAGAAATAGTGTTTCACCAAACATCAATTTGCAAACTAACATAATTTCATATTTACAAAAAGCAAAGCAACCAATCGTTAGTTGATCCAATGGTAATTGATTTGGCGCTATATTTAGTAGGTCGAACCACAATTCAATCCTCCGCAACTACGATCGGGAGGGGGATGGAACCACCTGAGAAAGTAATATAATGTGCAATGTATCTTTACTCTTTATTATCATAAGTTAAAAAGATGTAGCCTATGCAATTCAAATTACTCTAATACGTAAAAGTCATTCATGTTTTCTCAATGTAGAATTATATTGTATATATTCTATTTGATTGGCATCTCAGCTAGAGCTAGCTCATATGGGCCGACCCATCAGGCCCGAAAAAACATAGGGCTTGGGCCTTAAAATTAGAGTTCAAATTTTTCATGGCCTTTTTAGCCCAACTCTGAAAAGCCCGCTACCCATTAGGGTTAAGCCATATGGGCGGTGGGTAGCCCATCAGGCCCGCATAATTATAAATTTTAAAAAAATATATTAATATTTATATTATCTTACTCCAAAATAGCATATTAATTTTTCGCACTTCACTATATTTTATCTCTATTTTATTCAATCTTTCTCTTTTAAATATTATACATTAATATAATTAACATTTTTTCCTCGTATTATATTAGTTTTTCTCTTATAATAAATATTGAAGTATTATTTTATACAATTTAGACATATATTGTATTTAGAAACACATTATAGTATTTATAAGAGATAATATAGTACTTAAAAATGTATTATGTTTAAAATAACATAATTTTTAATTTTATTTATAATAAATATTATGGAGTTTCTATTTAAATTTTTTAAAATAAAAAAGCCCAAGGGCCAGGTAGTCCGAAGCCCATCTAGGGCCGGGCTCGGGTAGTAAATCTTGAGCCCATATTATACAAGACCTCTTTGGCCCAGCCCTGAAAAGCCCAGGGTCCGCTAGATTTAATTTTAGTATTTGATTTAAATATAAGTGTTTAGTATACATGTTGAAACTATAAATTTATTTATGAAATGGACAGAGGCAGAACTAAGGGTGGGTCTGGTCAAAAATTTTAAGCAAAATTAGTAAAAATATGATATAAAATTTTTGGCACTCCATAAAATTTCTGACTCCGCGAGTAACTTGTACTCTATTTTGTTAAGAAGAAATGAAGTTGAAGTTTGTACATTTTCTACTTTATTTTATTTTATTTTAAAATGAAACTAAACATTAAATAAATCTAAACCATTAGATTGATCAAATGGATAAAATTAATGAAAAGTTATCATGTATTTTCCTCTAAAAAGGCCGCAAATCCGCTTACTAAAAAAAATAGCTTCTTTATTTTCATGTTAGAAATGCTTTATGTAGATCCAAACATACTATTACTATATAAAGGATTCTATATGTTTCTGTTAGAAAAGTTAACGTGATTTTAGTATATTTTATAAAAGAAAGAAAGATAAATAAGATAAGAGAAAACAATATAAAAGAGACATGCATCATTAAAAGTTGAAGATCCGGATCTAAGGTTGAAATGTATTGCTGAAACATAATTTAAAGCTTCCATAATAATAGTATAACTATAATCAAACATGTTAATAATTCTTGTACGTTTAATCAAATGGCTATCGAAAAAATCTAGATAGAAAGTACTAATCGATATAAAATTCCCTTCATAACCACACCACGTATGCAACTCACTTTCCTGTCCGCCGACTGAATGATTGCTATTTTGAAAACCATTGATGTCGATGTTTCCAATTTCACTAGTATAAGATAATACAAAAATATTACTACCTCCGGTCCTATTTATAAGAAAAAATTCTCTTTTTAGATACATTGAATAAATAATGTATCTAGATAGTATGTTGTCCAAATACATTATTTATTCAATGTATCCAAAAAGAGAATCTTTTCTTATAAATGGGACCAGAGGGAGTATAAAATATGTTTCTCATTTAATATTTTAAGCTTAAGAGTTCTTTGAATTGAACTTTTTTTTGTTGTTGTATATATTTAAACAAATTATTTCACATAAAAGTCACTATATATAGCAAACAAAATTCATTTAATATTAAATCTATAAATAAACGCTCATTAGCATACGTTATTATAACTTGATACATAATCCAGCTTTATGGTACAGCTAACTTTTCATATTGGCATATAGTGAAGAAGACATCAGAGTTCTCTCTCAAGGTGTTATTTATGGAAGTTTCTTATTTTTGTTTAAGACTAAATTTAAAAGTACTAACTACGCTACTAGACAGGGATTCTTTTATTTCTATTTGTGGACATATATATAACATGATATATAATGTATTATGTTGATTTTATTCTAAATTTTTATTCATTGTCCTATATATAGCTAAGTTATAATACAAAAATATGTTCGTAAAATAAGGAACAAATCATAAGTTTTTTCATAAAATTACACATATATAAACTATAGCTAGTAATATCTTATTAAAATTAATTTATGAATTTTTACAATATAATTAGACACTTCCTAAAAAAAATAAAAATAAAAATTACATATATTATTTTTAACAAATTAAATATATTGTAAACCTTCAAATGAGGCATTTCTTGTAGAAACATCACACTTTTTTTTATGTGATTTCGGATACGGCTTCAACCTCTATCTATTTGGTGAAGTAGTCAAATTCAATGATCAAGAATTCAATTGATCTGATGTTAAATAGAAGGGATCCAAGATGTCCATGTCCCATTAGTAAAAGGGCCAAAGGGACGTTATAGGTTGGAAAATCTCAGTTGGTGTATATGGAGAAAGTTTAAATAAATTATCAATCTTGATGTGATTTATGCTACACTTTTGTCTCATTTACAAGGAGACAAAATGTAGATGAAGGAACTTAAGAAGAGAATTTGAATGAAAAAAGGGCTAAAGATTTTGTGTGGAACTCTTAAAGGAGACAAATTATAGGAGAAGAAACTCAAGGCAACATTTCTAATGAGAAAAAGAGTCAATATTATTGGGTGGAACAAGGTTGAAACAAGTTCTAGAAAAAAGAGGTCTAAATCAAAGAATCAAAAAACAACTAAGCGTTAAAGTTGCAAAAAAAAAATTGGGCATTGGAAAAAGGTATCTCCAAACATGAAGTATGGTTCATCTAGTTCGGCAAATAAGGTTCAAACTAATGATTTTGGAAATGAAGCAGATATATTGCATGATTTCTTGACTCTGGTTGTCTTACCATATGACGCTACATTGAGAATGGTTCACTACATCCATACCAGGTAATTTTGGATTTTTTTTATCTGGGTGATGATAAACATGTACTATCATTTGAATGGAACAAATTAAAATTTTCATGGACAATGGTGGCACACGAATATTGAACAATGTAAAATATATTCCAGAAACTATGAAGAACTTAATTTTCTTAGGTACTCTAAAGGAGAATGGTTTCTCTTGCAAGTTTGATGGAGATAAAGACATGATAAAGGTTAGAAATGGTGCCTTGACTATGATGAAAGTATAGAGGACTACAAGCAGCATCTACAAACTATTCAAGGGCATTTTTGTTGGTGATGTTGCATCAATTGAGTCTGATAATGATGCAACCAAACTTTAGCATATTTGTATGGGTCATCTTAGTGAGCGTGAGATGACAAAACTTCATTAGAGAAATTAATTGAAGGGTGTTCATAGTTGTAAGATGGATTTGTGCAAGTATTGTGTACTTTGATAATACTATCATGTACGATTCAAGACTATAAAACAAAAAACAAAGGGAATTTTTTACTATTTGCATTTTGATGTATGAGGACATATCAAAGAGGTTTTTGTAGGTGGTTCCACGTATTTTGTGACTTTTACGGATGATTTTTATCACAAGGTTTGAGTGTATTTCTTGAAGCTGAAATCTAAAGTCTTTACCAAATTTAAGTTGTGGAAGGAAACAGTAGAGAATCAAACATTTAAAAAAATCAAGTATTTACAGTCAGATAATGAGACAAAGTACAATAATTTAAATGTCTCAGACTAAAAGGGAAAAATGCAATTATTGGGTATAGGAAATTAATATGGTGTGTTATCTTATCAACATGTCACCACGTGCTTTATTGGAGGAAAAAATTGTAGAGGAGGTATGGACATGTAATTCTACCGATCTTTACAAATTAAAGATTTTTTTGTGTCCAGCTTATGTGCATATATCTAAGGAAGATCAATTCAAATTTGATCCAAACTTGAATAAGTGTGTATTCATCGGTTACACAAATGGCGTGAGAGGGTTACTATTGAAACACAAATGTTATTTCTAATGAGTTGTTAATATCTAAACAGTCAATTGCAATAGATGTGTCAACATTTACAAATTAAAGATTCACATGGATGTTGATCTGCCACCAGTGAATAATATGCAGGTAGTTCTTGAACCACAAGAGGAACTAGACTCTAATATTGAAACTAAACACGGACATGAAGTTTTAGGCAGTGTACATGAATATACTATTGCATGTGATAGAGAGATTCGTTCAACCAAGGCATCAAGAATATATGGGTATGAAGACTTGCCATTCTATGCACTTCTTACTAATTTTAGATATCCTTCCAACTTTTGAGGGGCTATATCTGACCAAGAGAAAGATAAGTGGATGGGTGCAATGACGGAGGAGACGTAGTCCTCGAAGAAAAATCAAGCATTGTAGTTTGTTCATCTTCATTTGAGGAAAATGACCGCCAGTTTTGAATGGGTGTTCAAGAGAAAAAAATAGTAATAGAAAAAAGGAAAAAAGTTCAAGGGCCATGTTATAGAAAATAACTACTCACAACCGAAGGGGACTAACTATGTTGAGATTCTCTCTTCGATTGTCAGACATACTTTTATAAGGGAAGTGTTAGCATTGGTAGCCATTCGGGACATGCATTTAGAGAAGATGTATGTGAAGATAATATTTCTACACATTAATCCAAAATGAGCATATTTACATGAAAAAACTAAAGGAGTTCATTGACACTTGACATGTAAGTTTAGTTTGTAATTTGAATAAGTCTTTGTATGATTTAAAGTAGTCTCCAAGTTAATGGTACATGCACTTTGATTCATGCATGCTCCAGCTCAGCTACAAAAGGTGTGAGTATGATTGTTGTATTAATGTTAGAAGCCTTGATGATGGTTCTTTTAGTTTCATGCTACTATATGTTGATTATATGTTAATTGTCGCTAATCACTTACATGATGCAAATGAATTAAAAATCATGTTGGAAAAGAAGTTTGACATGAAAGACTTAGGCACTGCTAAGAAGATTATTGGCATGGAAATTCACATGGATAAGAGTGCTAGAAAATCACAACTCTCTCATAAAAGCTATGTTGAAAAGGTGCTAGACGAGTTTAATTTGAGTAATTAGAAGGTTGAGAGTACTCAATTGACGAATCAATTTAAGCTTTCATTGGATCAATGTCTAAAGATAGATGCACACATTAAGTATATGTCAAATGTTCATTATGCCAATTTTTTTGGTTGTTTAATGTATGCTATGGTCTGCTCTAAACCAAATTTGACACAAGTTTTAAGTCAAGTTTGTAAGTTTATGTCCAAACCGATAAAACATCACTGGGAAACAGTCAAATGAGTTTCTATGTACTTTAAGGATATAACGTGTCGTGGTATCATGTTTAGCAGTAAACAAAGTGATCCTTTAGTTGTAGCATATTTTGATTTAGACTATGCAAGGGATATAGTTAAAAAGTCTACAACAACATATGTATTTGCTTTAGCATGATGACCTACTTGTTGGAAATCATTAGTCCAATCTATAGTGATTTGTCGACAAATGAAGTAGAGTACATGGTCGGGGGTTAAGCTACAAAAAAAAAGCCTTATGGCTTACAAGAATTAGGTGTTGATCAATGTTGAGTTTGATTGCATTCAAATAGTTAAATTTCTCTTTTATTTGACAAGCAATCAAGTGTATCATGACAGGACCAATCATTTTGATGTGAGGTTTCATAAGATTAGAGTGTTACCTGCATCTTGACTAATATTACTTAAAAATGTTCACACTTTAGAGAATGCATTTGGTATGTTGACCAAATCAGTAATTAGTGATAAGTTCAATCATTGCTTGGACTTTTTAGAAGTTTCCCAATGTGAAACAAGATGTGTACCTCTATAGTTGTCAGAATGTGATTGTCATGCAATAAATTTTCATAGGTGTTTGATATTTATATGATCGTGACTACAAAAACAAAGAAGACATGAAATTTATAAATAAATATTGAGTATCACACACACACACACACACACACACACACACACACACACACACACACACACATATATATATATATAGACGCACACACAACGGAGGAAAGACGTAGATCCTTGTCTTTGTGTTTGATCCGAATTTGTCTTAAACTCAACTATTTATTGTGAATAACTGAATGGGGGTGCACGAGCGGTAGCTATCACAATACGGTTATAGGATTTTATTGTAAATTAAATCTTAATATTATATA